>NW_015506862.1:37010-64188 GCF_001515645.1 Sinocyclocheilus grahami | reverse complement strand
ATCCAAAATAAAAGTTTTTGTTTACATAATATATGTCTGTGTACTGTGTATATTTATTATGTATATATAAAGACACACACATGCATGTATATATTTAAGAAAAATATGTTACGTTTATATATTTATATATGATATAAATTATATGAATATATACATGTAAATATTTTCAAAATATATGCTGTTTGTGTGTGTATTTATATACTGTATACATAATAAATGTACACAATACACACATATATTATGTAAACAAAAACTTTTATTTGGATGCGATTAATCGCGATTAATCGTTTGACTGCACAATTTTTTCTTCTATTTGAATATATTTTAAAATGTAATTTATTCCTATTATCAAAGCAAAATTTTTAGCATCACACAAACACACACATATATATACACATATTATATTTTTTGCCATATGTGGAATAGCCAATTTTGGACTGAAAGAGTTCAGGCATGTAAAATCAGTCATGGCTTCTCATGTAAACAGTTTGGTGTGATCTAATGTCACTTTCATTTTGTTCTAAAGGGTTTTTATACACAATCTTACACCTGTTCCCCCCCACATTACAATGTGCTTGCATACAAACAGAGCTTTACCACTGCAATCATTGCTGTTGTACAGAAGCTGTAGACGTGAGGTCCACTTAACATCATTCACACAATGGCGTGTGCCAATAAGCACCTACAGTATGTCAACAGTTCAGATGTGTCAGATGGCTCCCTCACTCACATCCTGTCACCTCAGTGTGTGAGTTGACACACTGTGTGGCCTGAAAGGTTGTGAGGTGCACAGAGTTACACAGCAACTGTGAGAGACGGCACTTGTGCTGTCACCTCTGCCTTCTGACTGATACATCCCGCTGTCATGATATAACCCATGGAAGTGACAAATAATCAGCACTGAAGAAATACACAAAACACTGTTCACACCCTATTTATGCTGCATAATTTAATGTAATGTCAAAGGGAACAAGACTTTCCATATGGGGAAAAAGAGGACAGGATTTTTATCCTCATTGGATTGTGAAACATGGGCGTTAAATATTAGAATGGTGTGCCAAATATGTTTATCCCCTTCCTAAAATATAAAAGCAGCTCTATACATTTTCATAAAGAATGATACATTTATACTGTGAAAATAAAAATATGTGTAAAATATTATCTGAAAAATAATATTTAATAATAATAGTAATAAAACACCTAAACCAGCCTTTAGACCAAACAATACATGAAATACATACAACAATAGAAGTAAGTGCTACCAGTTTGGTGCACATGTTTGGATTATGTGTTCATGAATCTGAAGTTTTGTTGTGGAGATGCATGCTTATTCTTGAAAGAAGGGTTTGATTTTGTATTTTCAGCACTGTTGTTGTTTCTCTGTTTTCATTATAACAGAGAAGCCATGAGCCACCGATCAGGTCAAAGACCATTGACATTAAACACAAAATGAGATTAATGCACAACCTTTCGCTCTCTCATATGGCTGACACCCAGAGGTGAAAAATGTGACAATGTCTGGCATCTTATTTAAATGTATAAAAATATATATTCATTTTAGCCTTTTTTTCTTGTAAAGTCAAGTCACCTTTATTTATATAGCGCTTTTAACAATACAGATTGTGTCAAAGCAACTGTACAGCACTAAATACGAAAATAGTGTGTCAATAATGCAAAGTGACAATAGTACACTCTAAAAAATGCTGGGTTAAAACAACCCAACCGCTGGGTCAAAACAACCCAATAGCTGGGTTTGTCCCTTTTTAACCCAGCATTTTTTAGAGTGTAAACACTCATTTTTCAGTTAAAGGCAGTTCATCATTGAATTCAGTGATGTCATCATCCAGCTCAGTTCAGTTTAAATAGTATCTGTGCAATCAAGTCGACGATATCGCTGGAAATGAAGTGTCCCCAACTAAGCAAGCCAGAGGCAACAGCGGCAACGAACCAAAACTCCATCGGTGACAAAATGGAGAAAAAACCTTGGGAGAAACCAGGCTCAGTCGGGGGGCCAGTTCTCCTCTGGCCAGACGAAATCAGCAGTTAAATTCCAGGCTGCAGCAAAGTCACATTGTGCAGAGGACACAACTGGCTCCTGTGGTCTTGTCCCGGTGGCTGTCTGAGACAAGGTCTTTACTGAGGATCTGTATTTGTGCAGAATTATGGCAGAAAATGGACTCAGTCTGCAATTTACAGGTGGTTTCAGCATTAAAGAATTGGTTAGTAATATACAACAAGCTTCTTCAACTCTAAAAACTTGCTTTAGTGAACTTTTTTCTTGAAGGAGTAGTTGACCCTAAATTAAATGTACTTACCCTCTTGTTGTTTAGACCCCTCATGAATCTCAAAGGAGATTTAAGACAGAATGTCCAAGCTTTAGTATGATGATTAATCCTGACAAATGTGAGAATAAACAGAAAAGAAACATTTAATTATCATGAAAAGTAAACGTAGTCTGTAAGATTAATGCACTATATTCCATGTATTCTAACAAACATGACCTTTTGAGGAGTTTAGACCCAAGCTGTTCGCTAATGGTCTCCCACCAAAGTTTAAATCCCATTCACACTTTTGTTCTCTTCAAAAACGATGCCTTTAGAAGTATAAATGATGACAAATCATGTTGGGGCCACCTACTCCTTTACCTAATGTGCTTTTGTTTATTTACTATTTAACATCAACTCATTTATTTTGAGGAGATGGAGCATGAATGTCCTCGCAACATCCAAACTCAGATGTCCAGATGTGCCACAGAGCCTGACTTTACACACCTGAGTGATAAGAGTTCATCTGAGAGCCCCGAATCCTTCACTGAGAGTCCAAATACACATTTCTCACCAAGGTTAGGAATTACTGTGAATGCAAGTGCTGAGGAACGTGTCAATCATTTCGCTGTAAAACTTTAAAATTTTTCATTCATGCATGTAGTCTCCATCCAGTTGGGAAAAACACAGATGAATCCCCATATAGTTCTGCTGGAGAAACGCATTTATCATATACAGATGTGCCTCAATGTATTGCTGACATCTATACTAGTCATGCTGTTCAGGTACTGTATGTGTTTTATAAACCATATTGTTTTTATGATAAAATACAAAGAACCATCAACTACACAATAATACAACAACAACAATGATAATTCAAAATTAGACTTCTATAATAAAACAGTTCACTGCCGTTTTATTTTGTTTCAGGTGGAAAACTGTGACGTTAAGATGTGGACGAATTATACATAGAGGACTGGCGTTGATCTGTCACTTTAAAACAAGTCAAAAATGCTGTTATTTGATGAAGACCCTTACAAAAAAAGAAGTTTATTCAAGTGTGCTATTAGTATACTTCTTTTAAACAAAAAAATAGGAAAGTACACTTTTAGTCTTAATTGAATACTTCTCAGACATGGGCTGTGTATACTTCTCAGAAATATACTTAAAATTACATTTAAGTATACTTGACTTATACTTAGAAAAAGTCTAAATATATTTGAGCTATACTTGTGCTTGTATGCACAGAATGTTGTCATTGTTATACGGTAGGGGGCGCTAGTACACATCTTCTGTACAGAATTTCCAAAACACAAGAGAAGAAGAAACCGAAACAACAGACGCTTCCACATGTATTCTAACACGATTATCAGACATAAAACAGCATCAAAACTGTGCAACGTTAAGGAATAAAATGTCTTTTATTCCTTTAACAAATTAATACCTAAATAGGGTCGCAGTAGTATACTTAAAATATGATGTAAAGTTCACTTAAAGAAAACTTACGAGTATACTTGCAGTATAAAACTACTAAACTAGTAGTTTACTAAGACTATACTTCAAAGTGTACTAAAAATGCTACTACAAGTATTTAATTAGTAAACTATCAGTATGCCTATAAGTTCACTTTTAGTATAGTTGCAGTACAAACTAATAACACAGATGTAAACTAGTTGTGTACTCAAAGTTTACTACTATTATACTAAAAGTATACTTTTAAATACTAGAAAGTATTGAAATAGTACACTTACAAGTATACTACTAGCACACTGATATTTGTATACTTACTACATAAAGTATACTTAAAAATATACTTGAACTTTACTTAAGTATACTTAATAAAATAAACTGGAAGTATACTACTTTTTGGTAAGGGGAGGAGGGAAGTTAGAAACTTCCTGCTTAACCCACATGCATTTTTTTTTATCACATTGTTTAATTTACTTAATATTTACTCAACAAAATGATAGTTGTTAAAATGATCTAGTTGTTATAGCCTACACGCTTTACACATTTATTATAATAAGTTATAGGCTAAGTAATAGTGTGGTTTTAATCATTGTCTCTGAATGGATGTAAAAAACTGAAGCCTGTCTTCATTTGTTGCTCAGTAGACATATTTTGGTATTTGAAAGCTTTTTAAATGAAAATAATTTTAGAATAGTTTTGTTGCTCCTATGAAATCAGAAGGAAGTTTTGTCGCCAAGATGACGCCCATTGTCCTGAAACGCGTCGAGTCGGATGGCTTTTGACACCTCTGGAGGAGAAAGATTCCCACGGGCTTTAAACACATAAACATCTAACTTTCATCAACACCTATATGGAGGACGAAACCTGCAAAAACAATAAATAAATAAATACACAAATAAATAAATAAATATGCAAATAAATAAATAAATGTGTGTATAAATACACAAGTTCTTGTTTAAATATATATAGAAATAATTAAACATGTGATTAAAGTAGGCAAATAAATAAAATAAATTGGTGGGCAAATGTTCATAGAAAATCTAAAAGGTGTGCATTATAAGTGAGACCTACATGAACACTTAACAGTTGGTTGTGTTACTGTAAATAATTTTCCTCAAATGCTATTGTTAGAAAAGTGTATACCAATGTCGTATGTAACTTTAGAGACGGTCCCTAGATTTGCGAATATCGAACTTTACTAGGCTATACTGGATTTACACCATGCATTTCCTGTCAGCGGGAAAGCCACCCCCCCAGCTATCACAAGACCCGAGCAAGTCCATGGTTGACACCCTCTCATTAGCATGTTGTGCAGAGGAAAAATAAATGCGGAACTACATTCAGAAATAAATGAGTGATTAAAAGAAAACAGTTAGGATGAGTTTAGCATTTCCTTAAACATTTTCCATTTGGCCACCAATTTATTTTATTTATTTGCCTATATTTCATCACACGTTTAATTATTTATATACGTATTTAAACAAGAATACGTGTACTTATACACACATTTATTTATTTATTTGTGTATTTATTTATTTTTAATTTTTGCAGGTTTGGTCCTCCATACACCTAGCCATGGATTTACATTACACCGCTTGAGTATCAATTCTTCTTCTTCTTCTTCTTTTCTTTGTAAAAATAAATAAAATAATTGTATCGATTTTTTTACAATGCAATTGTATTAAAAATAATACTTGATAAAATAAATGTAATAATTCGTGTTTGTTTGTTTGTTTAGCATTTCCCCAGTGGCACTCAGCAGATAGCATTGCATCTTACACACGTTCATCGTTTGAATTTAAAGTCTTAACAGTTAAAGTGATTGCAAACCTACAATTTGACATGCATTATTTTTGTAAGGAGGAAATTGTCGACATTTCACATTTCAAATGTGCCGAGGTGACTATGAATATGTGTAAATATTTACGCAACGCCTTACACTGGATCTCTAAACCAATAACTGGCCGGAATGCCCACATCAAAGCGGAGATCAGCCAATCAGAACTTTCCTGAGCAAAGCATGGAGAACGTTTTACCTGGAGAGTATTTAATTGGGTGCATCTCTTCAAGTCTTGGGTATTTTTTGACTGGAGAGCTCGCGTAGCTTGCTTTTGTTTTCTTGTTGGAGCCAGTTGGATAGCAGAATGGCATCTGAGGCCAGTGACTGTTCGGAAAAGAGCAACCAGTATCGGGTGGATCATTTATTAACTGCGGTGGAGAATGAGCTTCAAGCTGGCAGTGAGAAAGGAGATCCAACAGAAAGGGACCTTAAAGTCAGTTTGGATGAAAATGAACTTTGGCAGAAGTTCAAAGAACTGACCAATGAAATGATAGTGACCAAGAATGGCAGGTATTTTTTTTTTTATTATTATTATTAGCCAATTCAGCATGTTTACAAACTAACTTCTACTATATTAATAAAATTAATTAATGTAAGTTTTACAAAAAATGTCAGGCTCCTATTTTTTTCAGCGTACAAACACGTCTTTGTTTTTAATTAGCCCATAACAGTTCCAAATCCTGCTTTAAGTTCCAGATATTTTCCCCTCCTCATTCTACTTTTAACCGAATTGATTTTAGTGGGACTTTGAAAGAGAAACGTGATGATGCTTTATGAAATGTCTCTGATTATTGCTGTGATCAGGCGCATGTTCCCAGTGCTGAAGGTGAATGTGTCCGGTCTGGATCCAAACGCCATGTACTCTTTCTTACTGGATTTCGTGGCTGCAGACAATCACAGGTGGAAGTATGTGAACGGTGAATGGGTACCGGGTGGCAAACCCGAGCCACAAGCGCCGAGCTGCGTCTACGTCCATCCAGACTCGCCGAACTTCGGTGCGCACTGGATGAACACCTCAGTCTCCTTCAGCAAAGTCAAACTTACCAACAAACTGAACGGTGGTGGTCAGGTTCGTGGGCATTTATATGGTGCATAATCTAAAATAAGATGTGGAATAAAGTTTAATCACCGTTTTTGTGCATAATTCAGATATATTGTTCATTATTTAATTTAAATGTCCAGTAAATTGTCTACCAGAGAAAGCACTGAAAGTTGAAAATATATCCCGTTTTTCATAGATTATGCTGAACTCGCTGCACAAGTATGAGCCCCGTATCCATATCGTACGCGTTGGTGGTCCACAGAGAATGATCACCACTCACTCGTTCCCTGAGACACAATTCATAGCAGTTACTGCCTACCAGAATGAAGAGGTAACGCGTCTTTTTTAATACTCTATAAAGCTTGTTAACAAATGAACGTGCAAAGCCTAATAACACTCTCAATGGCATCCGTGATTTTCTCTTTTAGGTTACAGCTCTCAAAATTAAATACAACCCATTTGCCAAGGCTTTCCTGGATGTCAAAGAAAGGTATGGTTAAAAGAAATAAACACGTAAAACTTTTAATTAAATGTCTATTGTACATGAATGAGTGTCTAGTTGTCACTTTTTACTCCAACTAAGATGTTTGAAAGAACTGTTTTGTATAAACATACTTTTAGTGGTCGTAGTAGTTATAATTGTAACACATTTATGGGAATATGTTGGAATTTCACTTTGTAAGATAAAATTCAGTTAGAAATGTCCTAGATGTTTGAATGTGTATAAATAGAATGTCAAATAAAAACAGAGAATCGTGGTATTGACACGGAAAAATTGACTTTGGCGTGCATTTGATACACACGTGTTTGGCGTGCATATGATACGCAGTTTTCGCGTGCATATGATACGAAATTTGTTGGCGTGCATATGACACGCAGTTTTCGCGTACATATAATACGCATCTACCCCACAACCCTAAGCCTACCCATTGCGTATCATATGCACGCCAAAGTCAATTTTCGCGTATAAACAGTACGCCAAATCAAAACATACTGTCGTGTTATTGATACGCACTTTCATGAGATCGGGTTGGAGCCATGTGAACATTGTTGAGGAGTACTTGTATGGTAAAATGCGGGAAAAAAAACGAAGAACAAGAAAGAAAAAAGAAAAAACAATGATATATCATTTTATACTCTTTTTTGTTTTTCAGAAGTGATCATAAGGACATAATAGAGGATGTCAGTGAAAGTCAACAGTCTGTTGGCTATTCTCAATGTAAGCAAAATTATATTAATCAGCACAATAATAATTTTAAGTGATTTCAGTTATTTCACAATTCTTTATAAAATGATGGCTGATCTCATCAGCTTTATATTGTGCAGCTACTGTCCTATCAAATAAAGGCAAAAACGGCAAAAAAAATGTTGTGCAGCAGTTTTGTATTTATAATAATTTCTTACAGTTCTGTGCAAAGGGAATTTCCCATTGACTCTTATTTTACTGTTGGTCTAGTGAGTAGCTGGTTTCTGCCAGCCACAGGGTCTCTCTGCCCTTCTGCAAACCCTCACGCACAGTTTGGCAGCCCGCTGTCTTTGTCCTCATCCCATGGCTGTGAACGATACTCTACTTTGAGAAATCACCGATCCACACCATACCCCAGCCCATACTCCCACCGGACGACCTCTCCCAGTAAGTTACCCCCTCCCAGACCTTATACAGTCACTGCTAAACTCCACACATGCAAATACTGTAAAACCACAGTTTAGTTATAGTTTTATAGTTTTTAAGTAAAATGCCTTTTAGTGTAATTCTAAAAATGTGCCCATTCAGGTCATGGGACATTGTCTTTTTGCTGTGAAATCTTTACAGAATTTCATATAAGAATAACTTTTACAGCGCTAGTATTATTTCAAGATTTGGACCTGACAGCACCTGCCCCTATTTGCTTTCAGTGAATGGAAAGGAAATGTTGGAGATTCTGCTTAAAGTTTGTCCTTTAAACTTGTTCCATGAGGGTTATAAATGAGTATCTTCTTTTTTGGGTGAACTGTTCCTTTAATGAGCCACTTAGGCAAGTTGTACTCACTGCAGAGCGTCTGACATTCCTGCAGCTTTTGTGTTTGAGTTGACGCTCATAAACAGGGGAAGTTTGGTGGTGGAATGCTGACCCACACTGGGTTTTGAAGCCTCAGCCTGGATTCTGTGCGACTGGATTCTGATTCTGTGATGTTTGTATTGCAGCTGGTTACTCTGACAGCTCCACCTGTCTGTCCATGCTGTCGTCTCATGATAACTGGTCCAGTCTGCAGATGTCCTCCCACTACAGCTCTCCCCCAAACTCAAACTCCAGGTGAGGCTCTTTCACCACATCACACACTTCCGCTACAACTTTATTGCAACAAAGTGTTTTTTTTATTTATGAAGTAATTAACAACCTACCACATGAATTTCCTTGTTTCTTTTTTGAGGTCTTAAACATTTCCATAAGAAGGTAAAAATCACAAATAAGATCTCTTTAGTGTGCCGGTTGTTTCTCCTAAATGACAACAACAGATTAACTGGAGGTTTTTGCTTAAATTTCCTGCTTTCCCTTAAGAAAAACTCCAGTAATCTCACATCTCTTCTACAGTTTCAGAAGAGCTTGCTTGCAATATGTATTCATCTCAGTATGAACTCAAACATTACCATAAAAGTTATGGTAAAAAACCGGCAGCTGTGGTTGCCGGAATTTTACCGTAAAAAATACAGTAGCAACGTTTTAGGTTTTAACTTAAATTTACAGTTAAATACCGTAATTTCATTAACTGATATAATGCTAATATAACAACCTATTGAAGTACTGAAATCTGTGTTGTACCTTTGTAATACACTGATAACCACCAAATGCAGGTGGTGATGAGAAAGTCACAAGATGAACCAAAGCCCATCACAAGCAGCTTTTAAATAATAACATATATAGAAGGTGCACAGTGTCATTCACACAAACACCAAACACCATCATGGTAACACACATGAAACTGAAATAATGCAATAAACATTCATTTAACAACATTAGGTGTAACACACAACCCTAATATACAAAACTAAGTTGAAACCTTTTTATTTCAACAAAAAAACATCAAATTTGAAATGTAACACAGGGAATTCTGGGAATGTCAATTTACGGTTATTCACTGTAAATTATTGGTCTTTTTCACTTCCAAAAACGGTATACTACTGTAAAATTAATGTCCAATACATGTAATGTCCAATATAGTTTTTCACCATATATAGTAGGGGAGTTTACCATTAATCATTTAACAGGTTTTTACTATAGCATTTTTACAGTCTTTTACCGTTAAATTCACGGTCATTTTTTACAGTGTACGTAATGTATAAAGCTTTTTTTTTGTATTATTCTTACTGTTAAAAACCCAGGCCACCTACAGATCAATAATAATCAATCAATAACGTAGCTGTGACTAATGTCTTTATTTTGGACCAATATTTAAAAACAGAATGAAAAATTATTTACTTTTTTTCTTTTTATTTGATACATCAGGCTTTTATGGCTCATATAGCATGATATAGGAGAATATGAAGCTCATACTTGAGGAGGAAAAAACATCTCCATTTTATTCAGAGGCCCAAACTGTATCATATTTGATGCTTATATTTTATGGGGGGAAAAAAGTATTGCTAATCAAGTAAATCTACTTTGCTTCAGTCCAGTAAATGTTCATCTTATTAAAACACAAAAGTTATTATAATGTTTACTTTATAAAATAAAAAAGACATATGTACCTCTGGCTGAAGGGGGACATTTTACCATCACTGTATACTAAAAGCCTGTCAATGAGATGACAGAAGATGTGTCCAATAGGTTTTTCAACAAGGTTTTGGACATGCTGATAATTTAGACCCATTAGAACATTGTGTATCTAATATGATACAGTAAGCTTAAATCATTAGGTTAAAGATTAAGCTCTAGTAAAAACTCTTTTTTCTGCGGACACCCAAGCACACTTTTCCATATTCCTGTGTGTTTCTAGTTTGAAAGCCCCTACTCTGATGAATACTATTTTCCACTGGGTTGTTAAATTCATATTAATGGGATGTTGTATAGAACTGAAAGCTCATTATTATTATTTGTTTTCCTGTTTGCAGTCAGTACAGCAGCCTGTGGTCTGTAGGGAACTCTCCTTTGACCCCAGTGTCTCAGACTGGAAGTATAGGCAGCAGTCTGGGCTCCCAGTTCCTCCGCGGCTCTGCCGCTCACTACAGCAGCCTGGCTCACCCGGCCACATCGCCCTCTTCTGGCTCTCCTTTATATGACTCCACTGCTGTGCCTGAGGTGCACGAGGCTTCACAATATGACAGTTCAGCACATGTACGCCTTCCTACAGCCTGGACCCAAGTCATATCACCCTCCTTATAGGACATCCACCTTACGGATTAAATTAAAGCCATGTTCATCTATTATTGCTTTCATGCAATAGCTTTTGACACCAACATACAAGCTTTATATACAAAACTAATTTCAGGATTTGTAAATAAAACTAAAGCATATGTTGACCTAACCAAAATCTTCCTATAAAAACTCACAGTTGTAAACAATGTTATATGATTTCATAATTAAGTACTATGTGAGGCTTTTAAATATGCAAGTCATTATTTTATGGCATATTGTACATAACAGTTATTTATATTTTTTTTTGAAGGATACTGTATGTGCACAGTTGAGCAGACAATCTTTCGTAAAAAGTGTAAATGTTATTATTTTTTTTTTTTTTCATTTTTGGATCGGAATTCATAATGCATAAAAATGCAAAAGTACTTTGCATTATTAAACACATTTCTGTACATTTATCTAACAACTGTTATTTTTCTTGCTGCATGTTTAATTTAATTTAAAGTTTTTACAAAACTCGTTAAAGTTTAACAGATTTTTACAAAATATATTAATAAATAAAAATGAAACATGAACATCACTGAAAAAAACATTTAATAATCATAAAAAAGAAAATAATTCAGTTTGAATTTATTTGAGTTCTAAGTGTATAAATATGTCAACTGATTAAAAAAAGTAATTAGAGCTATTATTCTGTCCAAAAAAAGGGAAAAATATAAAACTAATATGTGACCCTGGACCACAAAACCAGTCATAAGGGTCAATTTATCGAAATTGAGATTTATACATCCATCTGAAAGCTGAATAAATAAGCTTTCCATTGAGGTGTGGTTTGTTAGAATAGGACAATATTTGGTCGAGATACAACTATTTGAAAATCTGGAATCTGAGGGTGCAAAAAAATCTAAATATTGAGAAAATCGCCTTTAAAGTTGTCCAAATGAAGTTCTTAGCAATGCATATTACTAATCAAAAATTAAGTTTTGATATATTTACAGTAGGACATTTACAAAATATCTTCATGGATCATGATCTTTACTTAATGTCCGAATGATTTTTGTCATAAAAGAAAAATCAATCATTTTGACCCATACATTGTATATTTGGCTATTGCTACAAATACACCTCAGCGACTTAAGACTGCTTTTGTGCTCCAGGGTCACATATATTAAATGCATGCATGTAAATTAATGCATACCATAGATGGATAAAGCTTTTATATTAGCATCAATATAGTCATGCTGTGTCCATTAAAACTAAATATTGAACCTATCTATAAACAAGTTTTATCTAAAACATTTTGCAGACATTACATCTGTTCAAAAGCATGTTGTAGTTAATTTCAGCTTTAAACAAAGTGTTGAGCAGGCAGTTATTTTAAATGGATCTAGATCCTTCTTCAGAGACCTCACGGATACTCAGACGTCATTGCACCTTTTTTCCGCACCCAGTAAGTCAACGCTGTGTTCTCCTCTCTCATGTGAAAATTCCACTCACTTAGGTGAGGAATTGCATCCATCTTCAGACACTCCAGTCATTTAACAGTGGTGCCAGAGGGAAGCATGACTGATTGCCAAACCTTTCCAAAGTCAACACAGGAAAAATACTGTGGTCTCTAAGAACTAAGTGATTTTAATTTACACATCCATGAGAGGGGAAAATTAAATCAAGCCGACTACTTCTATTCTCTCAGTGTCTAAACAAATTATAGTACAATCAGAATTATATTACGAGTAGGCAGTAAAATATTATTAGTAATAATAGTAACTAATGTGTTGTTCAGTTAAATATAATGATTGTAATGATGTCTAAAATTAATGCAACATGGAAATAACAAACTCTGTTACAGATAATGATGAATTGGTGTGTTTCTCATCTTTCTATTAATTATTATGATTGTCCAACATACATATATATATATAGCAGGATAGCAAACATATTCAGAAATCACAAAACTGCACTCATATATAACATTAAAAGAATGCCAAAGTCTCATACTTTACATGCATCAAAGACATGATTTCATGTTCCATGATTTATTAATGATCAAATGCCATAAACTTTGTAGCATATACAATAAAAAACCCATACAAATATGTAAAAATATATGATGCTACATGACCATATCTAAAATTACTGCAGTCAACACTTTTTATTTCATTTTCACTTTATTTGCGACAGCCGTTAATTCATTTAGTTTAATTGTGCAGAGGCATTTTTGTCCAATTTTGTGCCATTAATTTGCCATTATTAATTATTATGATTGTCCAACATACATATATATATATATAGCAGGATAGCAAACATATTCAGAAATCACAAAACTGCACTCATATATAACATTAAAAGAATGCCAAAGTCTCATACTTTACATGCATCAAAGACATGATTTCATGTTCCATGATTTATTAATGATCAAATGCCATAAACTTTGTAGCATATACAATAAAAAACCCATACAAATATGTAAAAATATATGATGCTACATGACCATATCTAAAATTACTGCAGTCAACACTTTTTATTTCATTTTCACTTTATTTGCGACAGCCGTTAATTCATTTAGTTTAATTGTGCAGAGGCATTTTTGTCCAATTTTGTGCCATTAATTTGCCATAAGCCCCCTTAATATCCTGCTCGTAGCCAGGGGATGGCTAAACCTTGCCCAGCCTTACATGCTCCGCTTATGGACTTAGTGAACGGCGAGGCAATGGTGCAGGTGTTGCACTAGTCACATCAACTCTTTAAAATTTTGTCAATGTACATGACATAGACCATGATGCTGCCACACAAAACATGCTCCACCTGAACTCACTTTAGTGCAGCCCATAAAGTAGTTAGACTAGTGGTGACCTTAGCCTTGTCTTTTCATAGTGAACAAAAAGCTGAGAATGAGAGTAACACTTGCATAAGTGTGCAATGCCCTTACTGGACAAAGGGTGAACAAACCCTCCTGTTCTGTCTGTGAGGAAGAAGGGGGTTGAAACTGAACCATCTCTAGCACTTGATTTTTAAACTGAGGATTAATAATTTTTGGCAAAAGGGCAGGGTTAGACCAGAGTGACACCCCTGTGCCATCTGATTTCCATTGTAGACAGTCATGGCTAATGGATAGAGCACACAATTCTCCTACCCTTTTAGCAGAGTAAATAGCCATGAGGAAAGTCGTCTTCAGGGACAAAGCTTTAAAATCTGCATCAGTCATTAGTTCATAAGGGGGCTTAGTGAGAGAGTCTAATACGAGAGGCAAGTCCAAATTTGGTGCTCGTAAAGTGCAGTTTGGACACAAACTATGAACTCCCTTCAGAAACTAGCATACCAAGGGATGTTGGCCTAATGGCTGGCCATCAACCCCACCCCCCATGAAATGCAGAAATAGATGAGGCATATACCCTGATTGTACTGGCTGCTTTGTCTTGGACTAGTTGCCATTTAATGGCATAATTAGCACAAGTAGATGGGGCTCTAGCATTTTAAGAGTCTAGAAATAGACTCTTAAAATGGGGAATCACGATATCCAAACCCATGCCCACAAGCACAGGGCCATTGGGTTTGGATACCAAATCTGCCCTTCTTTTTGTAACAAGAGATCCACTTGTGATGATAGCTGCCATTGGTGACCCCGAATCACCTAAATGATATCTAGAAACTATGGCTTTCCTGGCCCGCAGGGAGCAACTGACAGAATTGTGTAATGACCTTCCGTGACCCTCTGAAGGAATTGAGGGCTCTGAGGAAAGAGGGGGAAATCTGTCGATCACTCTCCTGGGAGAGGCCCCGTCCTGGACAGAATGTTGGCCGCCCTGTTTGCTGCACCTGGAATGTGGATTGCTCTCAGCGAGGACAGGCGTTATCATGCCCATGTTAAAACATCTGTTGCCACCTGAAGGCATCTTAGTGATTTCACCCCTCCTTGGTGATTTATGTGGTAAACTGCAGAGTTACTGTTCATTCATATCAGTACATGTTTGTGGCATACAAACGGTAACAAGGCTTTCAGAGCAAGATGAACAGCCCTCAGTTTGAACTCATTCATATGTTCTGATCTGCCCTCCCAAATGGCTTCCCAACCTGTCAGTGATGCGTCCGTTGTGATGACTGATCTCCTATGGGGAAGATTGCCCAGTGGGGTTCCCCTGTGAAGGAAGCTCTTGTCCCTCCAGGGGAGTAAGGTCAGCGTGCAGGCCTGTGACACAAACAGTCTCTTCCTTCAGTCTTCTTTCAGAAGAAGGCAAAAAGAATTGAACCATCAATGTATAGGGTGTGTCCTCAGCAGGCCTAAGGGCATTACTATTGATGCTGCCACTATAATTCCTAACAGTTTCTGGACCCTTAGGTTGTCACAAGCTTCCCTGTCTGGAAGCGATTTATTGCTTTTACCAGGCTGTCTACTCTTTGGGGAGTGAGACATGCTTCTATCATGATGAAACTGAAATGCAGACCCAATAAATCTACCTGTTGTTTGGGCTGGAGACTGATTTTCTTCCAATTCACTGCAGGAACTGAATATGGGCCAGAACTTCCTCCGTATTTTGAATCACATGCCCTAGAGAGGAGCACAAATTAACCAATCGTCCAGATATGGCAGGATTTTGATGCCGTGTAACTGAAGGGGAGCTAGGGTGACTGCATTCACCCAAGTGAAGACTCTTTGTGCTAATGACAGGCCAAATGGTAGTACACTGAATTGAAAGGCCTAGCCTTGAAAAGCAAAGTGAAGGATAATTAATAATTTTGAATAGAAGAATTTTCAAGGATTGGTTGAGGTGCCTGAGGTCGAGAATGGGCCGATGCCCACCGTCCTTTTTCAAATAAGTTGAATAAAATCCAGTCTGCTGTGCTATGAAAGGCACCTTTGAAATTGTTCCTTTTTGTAAGAGATTCTCTACCCCTTCCACCAAAATGGGTTTTAATAGTGTGCCCTTGATGACAGCAGCAATTTAGACTTTTGAATAAGGGGTGGGGCATAAAAACCACAGCCGGTACCCGTGAGTTATGGTGGATAGAACCCATGGGTCTGAGACTACTTTCTCCAAACTGGTCCACAAAAGTTTGGAGGGACAGTTGACGGCTGGTCCCCGATCCCTATGGCTGGCCCCACACCTCTGTGAGCTTCCCTGTTGGCCTCTCCCCTGGGATTGAGTTTTCCTCTGGGAATGTGTGGCAGGATTTTATCATTTATCCTCCCATCTTGTAGGCTATTTATTCCCTTTAGGGTTTCTGTAGTACACTTCATTTCCTTTCCGAACACGGAACTGGGATGCGGCGGATTGCGGGAGAGGGGGTGGTGGGGAATCACGATGTCAGCTTAACATCATGATGTCTGTCAGCCATCGGCGATGGACGATGGCATCGTCTATCGGCCCAACCCTATGACAGAGAAGACAGAGCAGGTTACGTTAGGTATAAAACAAAATATCAGCTTTCAAATTTTGTCCTTTTTTAAGAAATTCAAACAATAAATACCGTTTTGTGGCTCTTTAATGTGTTGTGACAGATCGCTGTAGCACTTCAGTTCAAGTGGCAAGTGAACTGATCTCTTTCTAGTTATAGCATGAAATAAACATGAATGAACATCAGAAGGTATCTTGTTTCATCTGATGAAAGACTTCAATACACACAATTTTATTTTAAAGTCCACCAATGTTAATCTACTCTCCTGTCTGGTTTGTTTGTTGGCCAAATATAGCAGATTCGGCATTGTGATTGGTCAAATCGTCTGTCAATCAAACTCCCTGCGAAGGGTCAATTGCATGGTTTACTACTGAGCAAAGTATGCAAAAAATGTGCATGATGTACATTAGGTTTTTCTGACCGTGTGTTATCTGTAAGCTCAGCTTGCACATGCACCCAACCAGTTGTTTCACAGTGGGAAAAAAAGACGGAACAACACAAACTATTTGAGACCGCAACAGCATTTTTATCGCTCATAATTTCTGGAGAGAAATAGCACAGACATTGGCAAAGGTGAAACTTTATAGTAAGCGTCTACATAAAAACGTAATTATATTTTGGGCTTAAAGGGGTCATATGATGCTGCTAAAAAGAACATTATTTTGTGTATAAGGTTCAAAAAACACATTATTTTCCACATACTGTACATTTTTGTTTCTCCTCTATGCCCCGCCTTTCTGAAATGCGTAGATTTTTACAAAGCTCATCGTTCTAAAAAAGCGAGGTGTGCTGTGATTGGCCAGCTATCCAGTGCATTCTGATTGGCCAAATACCTCAAGTGTGTGATGGAAATGTTACGCCCCTTACCATATTGTGATGCCGGAGCGATGATTCAAAAACATGAAAACCCATTATAAACGAGGCATTCGTTGCATCCAGTGGGGACATAATTATGGATTATAATGACTTATACTGTCTTTTTACAGCACAAAGCGCAAAGTTCTAGTATTTCCTCAGCAACCAACACGGATCAGCTCCAGGCATGACGAAGTAGATATTGTCCTCTTTTGGAAGGCCAAACAAAGTAGTTCCGCTTTCTCAATGAATCAAACAATGCCTTCACGACATGGCGGCAGCAACAACAATACTACAGCGAGAATAAAAATTACGCCTTCTTTCTTTGCGTGAACATTTGGGCAGCGTTATGCAAATCTTCCCACATAGCGATGTAGATAAAATGGGGAATCACGATATCCAAACCCATGCCCACAAGCACAGGGCCATTGGGTTTGGATACCAAATCTGCCCTTCTTTTTGTAACAAGAGATCCACTTGTGATGATAGCTGCCATTGGTGACCCCGAATCACCTAAATGATATCTAGAAACTATGGCTTTCCTGGCCCGCAGGGAGCAACTGACAGAATTGTGTAATGACCTTCCGTGACCCTCTGAAGGAATTGAGGGCTCTGAGGAAAGAGGGGGAAATCTGTCGATCACTCTCCTGGGAGAGGCCCCGTCCTGGACAGAATGTTGGCCGCCCTGTTTGCTGCACCTGGAATGTGGATTGCTCTCAGCGAGGACAGGCGTTATCATGCCCATGTTAAAACATCTGTTGCCACCTGAAGGCATCTTAGTGATTTCACCCCTCCTTGGTGATTTATGTGGTAAACTGCAGAGTTACTGTTCATTCATATCAGTACATGTTTGTGGCATACAAACGGTAACAAGGCTTTCAGAGCAAGATGAACAGCCCTCAGTTTGAACTCATTCATATGTTCTGATCTGCCCTCCCAAATGGCTTCCCAACCTGTCAGTGATGCGTCCGTTGTGATGACTGATCTCCTATGGGGAAGATTGCCCAGTGGGGTTCCCCTGTGAAGGAAGCTCTTGTCCCTCCAGGGGAGTAAGGTCAGCGTGCAGGCCTGTGACACAAACAGTCTCTTCCTTCAGTCTTCTTTCAGAAGAAGGCAAAAAGAATTGAACCATCAATGTATAGGGTGTGTCCTCAGCAGGCCTAAGGGCATTACTATTGATGCTGCCACTATAATTCCTAACAGTTTCTGGACCCTTAGGTTGTCACAAGCTTCCCTGTCTGGAAGCGATTTATTGCTTTTACCAGGCTGTCTACTCTTTGGGGAGTGAGACATGCTTCTATCATGATGAAACTGAAATGCAGACCCAATAAATCTACCTGTTGTTTGGGCTGGAGACTGATTTTCTTCCAATTCACTGCAGGAACTGAATATGGGCCAGAACTTCCTCCGTATTTTGAATCACATGCCCTAGAGAGGAGCACAAATTAACCAATCGTCCAGATATGGCAGGATTTTGATGCCGTGTAACTGAAGGGGAGCTAGGGTGACTGCATTCACCCAAGTGAAGACTCTTTGTGCTAATGACAGGCCAAATGGTAGTACACTGAATTGAAAGGCCTAGCCTTGAAAAGCAAAGTGAAGGATAATTAATAATTTTGAATAGAAGAATTTTCAAGGATTGGTTGAGGTGCCTGAGGTCGAGAATGGGCCGATGCCCACCGTCCTTTTTCAAATAAGTTGAATAAAATCCAGTCTGCTGTGCTATGAAAGGCACCTTTGAAATTGTTCCTTTTTGTAAGAGATTCTCTACCCCTTCCACCAAAATGGGTTTTAATAGTGTGCCCTTGATGACAGCAGCAATTTAGACTTTTGAATAAGGGGTGGGGCATAAAAACCACAGCCGGTACCCGTGAGTTATGGTGGATAGAACCCATGGGTCTGAGACTACTTTCTCCAAACTGGTCCACAAAAGTTTGGAGGGACAGTTGACGGCTGGTCCCCGATCCCTATGGCTGGCCTCACACCTCTGTGAGCTTCCCTGTTGGCCTCTCCCCTGGGATTGAGTTTTCCTCTGGGAATGTGTGGCAGGATTTTATCATTTATCCTCCCATCTTGTAGGCTATTTATTCCCTTTAGGGTTTCTGTAGTACACTTCATTTCCTTTCCGAACACGGAACTGGGATGCGGCGGATTGCGGGAGAGGGGGTGGTGGGGAATCACGATGTCAGCTTAACATCATGATGTCTGTCAGCCATCGGCGATGGACGATGGCATCGTCTATCGGCCCAACCCTATGACAGAGAAGACAGAGCAGGTTACGTTAGGTATAAAACAAAATATCAGCTTTCAAATTTTGTCCTTTTTTAAGAAATTCAAACAATAAATACCGTTTTGTGGCTCTTTAATGTGTTGTGACAGATCGCTGTAGCACTTCAGTTCAAGTGGCAAGTGAACTGATCTCTTTCTAGTTATAGCATGAAATAAACATGAATGAACATCAGAAGGTATCTTGTTTCATCTGATGAAAGACTTCAATACACACAATTTTATTTTAAAGTCCACCAATGTTAATCTACTCTCCTGTCTGGTTTGTTTGTTGGCCAAATATAGCAGATTCGGCATTGTGATTGGTCAAATCGTCTGTCAATCAAACTCCCTGCGAAGGGTCAATTGCATGGTTTACTACTGAGCAAAGTATGCAAAAAATGTGCATGATGTACATTAGGTTTTTCTGACCGTGTGTTATCTGTAAGCTCAGCTTGCACATGCACCCAACCAGTTGTTTCACAGTGGGAAAAAAAGACGGAACAACACAAACTATTTGAGACCGCAACAGCATTTTTATCGCTCATAATTTCTGGAAAGAAATAGCACAGACATTGGCAAAGGTGAAACTTTATAGTAAGCGTCTACATAAAAACGTAATTATATTTTGGGCTTAAAGGGGTCATATGATGCTGCTAAAAAGAACATTATTTTGTGTATAAGGTTCAAAAAACACATTATTTTCCACATACTGTACATTTTTGTTTCTCCTCTATGCCCCGCCTTTCTGAAATGCGTAGATTTTTACAAAGCTCATCGTTCTAAAAAAGCGAGGTGTGCTGTGATTGGCCAGCTATCCAGTGCATTCTGATTGGCCAAATACCTCAAGTGTGTGATGGAAATGTTACGCCCCTTACCATATTGTGATGCCGGAGCGATGATTCAAAAACATGAAAACCCATTATAAACGAGGCATTCGTTGCATCCAGTGGGGACATAATTATGGATTATAATGACTTATACTGTCTTTTTACAGCACAAAGCGCAAAGTTCTAGTATTTCCTCAGCAACCAACACGGATCAGCTCCAGGCATGACGAAGTAGATATTGTCCTCTTTTGGAAGGCCAAACAAAGTAGTTCCGCTTTCTCAATGAATCAAACAATGCCTTCACGACATGGCGGCAGCAACAACAATACTACAGCGAGAATAAAAATTACGCCTTCTTTCTTTGCGTGAACATTTGGGCAGCGTTATGATGCTAGAGTGATCTGCGATAGTCCTCTTGCAGAAAATGACTATGCAATCTATTAAATACAAAATTTAGAGTTACGAATGTGTATTATGTCCACTTTACACTGCAGTGGCTTTTATTAGATTTTTTTTTTCAGGATAGTAGGCTATTTCCGACTACACTGTTGCTAAAGATCAGAAATTATTTGCCCAACAGTCGCATACAATAAAGCCACACCTGTTAAAACGTACGAATATGCAGTTGCGTAATTAGCCTACCGATAAACTACTTTGCGCATCAACAGGTGCTCACGCTGACTGAACTGGTGAACATCTAAATTGTTATGCTGATGAGTGCAATATTGACAACACGTTTAATACCATTTAAGATCATTTTTGACACAAAAAATGGCAACAGCTCAGGCGAGGTCATTTTTCGTCACTAAAATCCTGAGGTGACGTGGGGTGCAATGATGGCCATGCAAATCAATTAATAAATTTCTTGTGCATTTTTCTGGGAAAGAAAAAAAAAACAGTGAGGGTCTAGCAGAAACACGGAACTGCGGCAATTATGAGTGCATGTGTTGCCTTATTATCACTGTATTATTCTTCATGCCTTGCCTTAAGATTTGTTCTGGATAAGCACTAGGCTATCTGTTATCCAAAAACTGTTAAGTCGTTTCAATAAAACTATTTACTGTAGGCGTGAGACCTAAAACATGTTGAAATTATAGCTCCAGTGTAATTATTGCAAACAAAGTAGCTGACTGGTGGTAACTTTCTTTGCTTTACTTTTCTTGGACTGTTTTCTATCAAATTCTGGCTTTTGGGGCCAGCACAGGTTTAAAGATAACCGTTCCATTTCGAATGTTAAAGTCTATGTTGCTCAGTTCATCATTTGAGTCAATCTAAACGGTAGCCTTGGCGCCATTTGCGGAGGAGGCTACTGACGTCATCTGTCTCTTGAATGGAAACACTCGAGCCCTGCTGCTGCTGCTGATGATGATGCTGCTGCTGCTGATGATGATGATGATGCTGCTGATGATGATGCTGCTGATGATGCTGATGATGATGATGATGATGCTGCTGCTGCTGCTGATGATGATGCTGCTGCTGCTGCTGCTGCTGCTGCTGATGATGCTGCTGCTGCTGATGATGATGATGATGCTGATGATGATGCTGCTGATGATGCTGATGATGATGATGATGCTGCTGCTGCTGCTGCTGATGCTGCTGATGATGATGCTGCTGCTGATGCTGGTGCTGCTGCTGCTGCTGCTTATGCTGCTGCTGATGATGCTGCTGCTGCTGCTGATGCTGATGATGATGCTGCTGCTGATGCTGCTGCTGCTGCTGATGGAGCCTTTATTTATGCTGCTGATGATGATGATGCTGCTGTTGATGATGCTGCTGCTGATGCTGCTGCTGATGATGCTGCTGCTGCTGCTGATGTGCTGCTGCTGCTGATGATGATGATGATGATGCTGCTGATGATGATGATGATGATGCTGCTGCTGCTGCTGATGCTGCTGATGATGATGCTGCTGCTGATGCTGATGATGATGCTGCTGCTGATGCTGCTGCTGCTGCTGATGCTGCTGCTGCTGATGCTGCTGATGATGATGATGCTGCTGTTGATGATGCTGCTGCTGATGCTGCTGCTGATGATGCTGCTGCTGCTGCTGATGCTGCTGCTGCTGCTGATGGAGCCTTTATTTATACAGAACTCTTGAACTGTTTCGTGCCACCAAAACACACACAGAACGTTCACGCTCGAAAACTACCTCTGCGCAAAGTTTGAGTCACTTAAAACCAAGAGAGCGCACAAAATCATGAACGTTTGGTCACTCCGTGGTTTCCAAGCAACCGGATGAAGAAGTTTTGAGAAGAGCGTGCTCAACATAAGGCGAACATCGCCAATGCATCGCTGGACAGACGATCTCTGTGTAAGAGCAAAGGTACCGTGTTTTGTTCTGTCCGTCCAGTATTTGACGAGTTGGTCTGTTAGCGCTCTAAACTGGACCCAGACAGAAAAAGAGACATTCTCCCTAGTAGATAAGCCTTGTTTTTGCGCGGACTTGAGTGGCAGACAACGGTGACTCTTTGCAGCTCCTTCCCAAGAAGTTCACCGCGATCTCAGCTGACGGGCAGCTGGACACAGTGGTTATTGAGATATCCAGCATATCTGAAAATGCTACTACTGAGGTGTATCACAAAAACATGGTTAACAACACCCTGGGTGTTCGTGCTTCTGCGAAGAGACGAGCGCGCTTTGAGTTGCAAACTGTCGTGGATGCGTGCTTTTCTGCTTCAGTATAATCCCGGGAACACGTGATGCGCAAATCACTTTTGTAGCGACATCTCTCATTTGTCAGAGGAAAACCCGTGCGTGTTTCTTATGCTTTAAGCCCGAAGCTTAACGTATTTGAGTGTTTTTCGTTTTTCTTTTTTTCTTTTGTAATTCACCCATTGCTTTACCAGCATCATCGCTCGCGCACCATGCCAACTTTTGCTCGCGTTGCGTTTGTCTCGTAGTGGAGAGAATTGGAAACTGTGGACGCCTGAATGAATGGGGACCGTGCTTTGTGAAGATTTCAACTGTCAACATCTTGGCAATTTTATGTGCTTGTCCAGACAAGTGAGTGCTTATCGTCCTCATTCCTATATCCGTTTTGAGCCAAGAACAACGCGTCACATTAGACCGCCAATGTCGAAGAAACGCAAAACTCCAGACGACGGTGGCGGCGAGGAGGATTCCCTCCAAGAAGGTATGAGCTAATTCCTCCATCCTTACACTGGCTTCTCATGGTGAGGTCATTTCAGAACATTTTGGACTGCACCAGCACATACATTAACATGCAGCTTACGCAGTATTTCAAAGCCATTGTTGAGATTGACTTAGGGGTCTCACTCAGAGACCCCAAGAGTGTACAAGCCAAAACATAACGGTATTTTCAAAATGTACCTCTTTTTTCCCCCTCAGATATGTTCCTCTGAATCCAGTAGGCAGAAATTATTGATACTTTAACCCCCTTTTGTATTAGTTATATAATAAGGACATTTTGAACTTAGAAAACAAATGGACTGACAGGAGTGAACTGCTGCACAGATAGATAGATAGATAGATAGATAGATAGATAGATAGATGAAGTAAAACGCAGGTAACTGTGGTTGCCAGGACTTGTTAGTAATAATGTTACAAGCCAAGCATTGTATGATTGCTTTTTTCTAATCACATTTTTGGCAAGAGGTTTGTTGTACTGATTGTGATGATCAGCATCAATCTTTGCTTGTCAGCAAGCAGTTCACTGACTGAAAGCTGGGGTTAGAGCAGCATACAGGAGTCGAGTGGCATAATGTTCTGTGATCGCTCGGTTCCAGCTCCAAGCATGTTTTCCATTTACACACTCGTGAGAGAAACCCGCTCAGAGTGATGAAGGAGCGAGTGGAAAACACAGATGCTGACTTCAAAAACCCGCCTCTTGCTGCATGCAGAACCACACACTTCCAATCACACACTTTCACAAACATGCTCCTCATATAGTTGTCCAATATAGTAACAGCAAAAATACATTGTTACTAACTACATGAAAACTATTGGTAATTAATATAGTCGGTAGATTAATATAGATAGGTAGAAGTGAACTGGTTTGGATTTTGCGCTGAATTGTGTAATACAGCTACGTTATTCTGTCAGGGTCCTAACACTTTTGAGTAAACCACATGGCATGCATGAGAAAGAGAGGTGGAGGTGGAGTATAAGAAAGCACATAAGAGCTTACTTTGGCTCCCACAGCATGAATTCAGTCATTCCTTGTCAAGCACGAAATGTCAAGAATTGCTTGAATAAATTATATACACTGGATTCTTTCATAGTTTCATGGCATCACAACACGTTGCATTTATAATGCATCATATTAGCATAGCAGTCCACTGCACTGATGTGAGCCTTTTAAAAACGTAAGCCTCTCACATGGTATTTCCATGGAAATTGTATTATCCCAATTCGTATTGTGTTTGCTGCATGCATCTTACCAAAATCGCCATAAGCATCTTTGATATTAATCCCTGCACCAAATAAACCAACACACAAGCTCAGCTTTGCTGCTAGCATGGCTCTGTGCTGCTGTGTCAAATCCATGTGAAGGTCAGGCCTCTCTCGGGGTGACTGGGAGAGCACTGTCATGTTGTTTACACACATTGTGTGACCCAGCAGCAGGTTCGCTGGCCGCGTTCTGTGAGTGTGAGCCAGAACGTGAGTTTCCCTTGGCTAGCACGAACGGGGAAGCGGGCACTTCCTTTAGCCTGTGGAGCGTGGCATCTGCGTTACTGTGCAGGCTTGTACGCAGTGCTTCATGTCCATCATGATCTCACAAACAAACAGTTAACAAAGACTACATAACTCCACAGGTCTTAAAAAGTTTTAAAAACCATATACTGTATATAACCATATAGCATAGCTATTAGGTTAATATATAGACTATGGTGGCATTGAAAATCAAATTTATATTGTTATGTATATGGTCAAAAATTTGAATAATTGAGATTTTTTTTCCCCACCAATGCTGCATTTATTTGATCAAAAATACATTAAAAACAGTAATATTTTGACATATTACAATTTCTATTTCAATATATTTCAAAATTTTGTTCCTGTGATGCACATCTGAATTTTTAGCATAATTACTTTAGTTTTCAGTGTTACATGATCCTTCAGAAATTATTTTAAAAAATGCTGATGCGGCGCTCATTCATTAAAAATGATTCTCATTATAGTATCGGTGATGAAAACAGTTTTTGCCACTTAATATTTTTGTGGAATCCATGATACTTTTTTCTTTTCCAGGATTTTGATGAATCTATACAGCCATTACCCATTCAATCATATCTGAATTTTTGGTGATTTAGTGTCCATTTCATGCCATAAGAGGCTGTCCACAAATTTTCATGGCAGTGATTTTTCTGGGGTAGGCTGCCAGGTCTTTTTTTTTTCCAACCTTCACCATTACACAGCTTGGGACTCACATTCACATTCACACCTACAGCCAGTTTAGTGTATCAAATTCGCCTATGCTGCATGTTTTTGGATTGTGGAGAAACCTGAGCACCCAAAGGAAACCCACACAGACACTGGGAGAACAAACAAACTCCACATACAACAACTCCAACTTGGTCTTCTTGTGAAACGCCAGTGCTGCCCACTGAACCACCATGCTGCCCTTTGATGCTCACTTTTCAACATTGATAATAATGAGAGATGTTTCTTGAGCAGCAAATCAGCATATTAGAATGATTTCTGAAGGATCATGTGACACTGAAGCCTGGAGCAATGACTGCTAAAAATTCAGCTTTGCCATCAATGTAGCCAGCATGGTGAGCATTAAGAAACTTCTTTCAATAATCTTAAATATTCCAAACTTTGAATGGTATATATGCATATCAGCATGGTGGATCTGAACAGACATGTTTGTATGAATAAAAACACCACTAACAAATACATCAAATGCAAGTAAATGCCTGGCATATCCTCAACTATTATAAAAAAGAAAAAGAAAAACATTGCATTTAAGTGTGATGTATAGTTTCTTCTGTTTAGAAGATGTTGGTCTTTATATGGCCAATAACACTGGGCAGGATGGCTGATATAATACAGATATATGTAAATATAATCCTAAAAAACTAGATTTGGGACCTGACCAGTGATCACCTCGAATATGCCCAGTGGCAATGATGTCAAAATGGGCAAATATTTAGCAGATAATTGGCCTGGCTGATAAATCTAGTCTTATTGTCTATAAATCTAAAAAAAAAAAAAAAGGTACCACTGTGGGTCTGTGAACAGATTAACATAGAAATTTCTTTAAAAAAATAATCTTTGTATGATTTAAAAAATATATTTATATATATACATAAATTATTATTTTTTTTATTCTGCAATGCGTAAAAGCATCATTAAACAAATGTAAGTCTCTCTCTGTCAGACAGACACTTCAGTTGTGCATTAAACCCGGGACATGGAAATTAATAAAAGGTAGGCTAGCTAAATGATAAACTAGTAATTTATAACATAATGCAATAATGTTTTTTATGTTATCAATAGAAGATAGTATTCAGTGTTTGCCAAGAAAATAAATAAATAATAAATAAAAATAAGTCGTAGTTAATACTTGTAGCCACTAGATGGCACTAAAGGTTTGCCTCTCGCACTGTATCACAACGCCATCCATCCATCATCACACTTATCACACACAAATTGAATATAGAAGAATATAGAATATAATATAACCATGAAATATAACAATGAAAGAAAGAAAGAAAGAGACAAAATAGTGAATGTAAAAACATTTCCATGTTATATGATGATCTGTTATATAGGCTACAAATTGTGAACGATAAAATTAATGCATAAAACACGTTTTTACTAAAATTAATATATGATTATATACAGGCCTGAGAAATATTAGAAACAGAAAGTGTGTGTGTGTGTGTGGGGGGGGGAGGGGGGGGGGGGTTCAGGTATA
>NW_015506862.1:25118-37000 GCF_001515645.1 Sinocyclocheilus grahami | reverse complement strand
GGGGGGCGAGGGGGGGGGGTTCAGGTATACTCTACGTTGTGAAGACAAAATGTCCCCACAAGGACAAGTGTTTTGGATATTGACAACTTTGTGGGGACATTTTGTCTTCATAACATAGAGTATACTTGAACCACACACACATTTTGATCCCCATGAGGAAAACAGCTTATAAGTCAAGCAGAATTAAGTTTTTTGACAATCTAAAAATAGAACGTTTTGTGTGAGGGGTAGGTTAGGGTAAGGGGATAGAAAATACAGTTTGTACAGTATAAAAACCATTAAGCCCATGGAATATTCTCATAAAACATGGAAACCCAACACACGCATGTGTGTGTGTGTGTGTGTGTGTGTGTGGAGACCAATGATGACTGTAACGTAAAGTGAGCTGTAACACTCGCAGTTTTACCAATCGTTTTTATTCAACCCCCCATCAGCACGTCTGCGTTTCTGCAAACGTTTCTCATGTATTTCTGTATTTGTTTCAATTTTCATTCAATTGTTTACTGTATGTTTACCATTTTGAAACAGAATGCATTTAAAGGAGAGGTGAGGTATGGTGATGAGACATAGCCAAATACTTATTTTGATCAAATACATTTGGTTACCACCAATATATATACTGCTAAAGAAGAGTAAAGCATAGCTGATTGATTGTTAATTAATAATTGTAAACACGTTTTCCGAAATGTTATGTTTAAATGCACAAATGAGGAATTATGTAATTAAATGTGCACTAATTTGCAAACATTTGCAGAAAATAAATTCTCCTTTTATTTTGTTGGCATATTAGAGTCAAAGGTTTTTACCTTTTTTATCACTCCCTCAATCAGCAGATGTCACACATGTTTTAGGATTAAAATCAAAGCAGGCAAATGATATATGAACAAACACCTCAGCAAAAACCATTCGAATATAATGTAAAGTTGTAATGTAAAACTGTTAAGTTTGGTGTAAATGCTACTGAAGGGGAGATTTTGGGATCAATGAAAGAGAAAAACAACTCATTTTGAGAAAATGGCCTTAAAATATGGTAATTGAAATATTCAGAAGCAAATAGGTAAAGTGAAATAAAATAAAGTGTATTTGGATGTTTTCTATGAGCTAGTTTGAAACAGTATATAATGAAAAGCCAAATAGCCCCAAATCTTCAAGTTTACCAGAGCATACAAAAAGTGTACTGTCTTGTCTTAAAAGTTTGAATTAATATATATTTTTTTACACAATATATCCTTTTAGATGTATTTCATATTGTGCTTCAATTTTCATAGCATTCACAATGTCATTTATTTGTATTTTTATAATGGGTCTTCATATTTTAAGATTAAATATCTGGGTCTATGGTCAAATAATACAATCTCTGTATAAAAAGAACATTTTCAAATTGGCAAAAATAAATGCTGAAGGCAAAGTGAAAAGTTTCCAAGGTGATCCCATGGAACATAAAAGTGCCCATATTTGAGGAAACACCTAATGGCATTAACAGGACAGTCATTATCTGTGTGTATTTTCATTGCAATTATTGTGCTGGCCTAATTTCATGAGGAATTCAACTTAGACAGAGGCTATTCACTGCTGCAGAATAATAGCATTATTCTGAGATCGTCCTGTAACCCAAGTCTGTGTTAAGCACAGAACGCGGCACCCTTCCACAAGAATGCCCTGTACTTTCCAGGGGTTTGTGAGCCAGCTTTAGAAAGATACAGGGGGCCGTACGACTTCTCTGTTCAGAGCCCTTATGCGCACACAAAATATCCTGTAGCAGACAGAAAGGCCCCTGACAGACATAGGTGGGGGTTGAAACGGGTGCTTTTGTGCAGGACGTACAGTGCTGAGTGCTGCTGACAGCCTCAGACTCTTCCTCTTGAAGATTTGTAGTGAGCCTGTAACAGTTTGTCCCCCCCTGTTTTTTAGATTGAGAAAAAAAGCTGATAAAATTAGTAAGAGAAAAGAGGTTATGCTAGCATTTATCATTTACTGTAAAGCCTCATACATGTGTATAGACCCACACACACACACACACACACACACACACATATATATATATATATATACATTATGCAATGAAATCTCTGAGCACATGAAACACATGTGTTCCACACAATACACTGAAATAAGAATCAACAATGTTGGCACATTACTTAGCAAGAATGTATTCAATTTATTAAAAGTGGCAGTAAATACATTGCATTATTAAAAAAAATTGATATTTCAAATAAATGCTGTTCTTTTAAACTTCCTATTCATCAAATAATCCCGAAAACAGCACAAAAGAGTGAAACAGCACAACTGCATTGATAACAATCAGAATTGTTTCTTGAGCAGTAAATCAGCATATCAGAATGATTTCTGAAGGATCATGTGATACTGAGGACTGGAGTAATGATGCTGAAAATTCAGCTTTGAACATAGGAATTGTTTTTGAATATATTAAAATAGAAAACAGTTCTTTTAAATTGATAGGTTCTGATGAATAAATACTGAGTGTAAAATAAATCTTAAACTTGTGAATTTTAGTGTTTTAGGTGTAAACCTACATATCAAGCTGAGTTCAGTCATTTTAAATTAGAACAATGTTCCGGGTTAAAAAAAAATAATTATTAACTTGATTCCTGAAGTGAATAACTTCTCACTCATTAAAAGAAAAAGCAACAATTGTAGTAACAGTAACACAAAATAATATTTTTTTTTGTTCTAAAATTTAATGAGAATATAGCTTGTATTAAACGTTTAAGATGATTTAAACGATCATTATACATTTACAAATACAAAAGATTATGTTTTTTTTTTTTTTTTACAGTTTTTCATAATTGCTTGCACAATTTCTGAAACTATGGCTGCTTTTCTCTAGCTCTTTTCTCTATTTCACAATGGAGTTTTTCATAGCACTCACACGTTCATATAAGTGAAAAAAATACACTCTGTGTATGCACGACTGATGAATTTTATAGTTTTTGCACTGAACTGACTTGAGCTGTATAATGACACTAGTTGCTTTTGGGTTTGATTTCTAAGTGATGAAATATGGTATATTTACACTAAAAAAGAATTGGTCCTTATACTTAAGTTTTACCGAAATTTGCAAATGTTTGTTTTTCAGTTGCAAACTGAGTGTAGAGCAGATAATGTGTTTGCAGTTTTGGACACTTTGTCTGAAGATTCAGTATACGAGTGAATGGTTTCACTAAGTGTGCCTCAAGTACAACTTTTAATGTGTAAGCTGTTTTTAAAAAACGGCAAGGAATTAAGTTAAAATGCATAAATAATGGTTTAGTGTGTGTGTGGGTGTATATACTAATAATATAATTTGCAATGAAACAAATGACATTAGAAAATGCTAAATAAAAGACATAAGAAAATGCTTTAAGTAAAAATTTGTACTATTTTTACTTAAAGCATTTTCTCTTTTGGACTGCTCTTTATATATCATGTTTTCATATCAGTAGTTGTAGCTGTGTGTTTTTTATTAATTCAATTGGAGAATGATCAAAAAAGAACGACAAATTAAATAATCTGATTGTATGGTTTTGTAATTGTTGTACGATCCAAAACTATTGTGCTAATGAATTCTACAGAGGGTTGGAAAGAAGACATGAAAAGCGCATAATGCGTGTGTTACGTGTGTATGTGTGCTCGGTTTAATGTCACACACGCTTAAGAAGAAGTGTGAAGAAAGAGAATGTGTGGAGCCGTAATTGTGCGAGCTTTGATGTTACAGCACAGTGAGCCCTTTTAGTCGTCCCTCACTGACGTCAGCAGACCACAGTGTGAAATATATAGTGCCTAAATTCGGTGCTTGTTTTATTTTTTTCATCATTTGTGTTTTTCCCTCTTCACGAGAGCCCAGGAGATGGTGACGTGGGTCATATTTATCAGCGTAATCAGCTCTTGGAGTTAATGAGGGCAATGATTCAGGTTCAGAACGGCCTCTCTGAAATTCCAGGTCGCTGGTCTCAATGGATGTCACATGCGGGAGTGTAAGTGTGTGTGTCGTCCTCCATATTGTCCTCAGAGTGTGTCACAGTGACGTAGACAGGGAATGTTTAGGGAAAACGGTGTCAGGTGTTCTGGGCTGATTGATTATGAGAATCGTCTGACATTCAGCCGTTATGGGTCTCAGCTGAACTCGGTGGTGTCAAAATTGTCGTTACTGAGGTGAACTTAAAGAAAGCAGCTTCCTCTTTTTTGTCCTTCAGACCACTGATACAATATTCCTGGAGTCTGTGTGGAAAAGCACAGAAGCTCTTTAAAATGGGAGAGGCAAGGCCCCCCTCCTCCGTCCTTTGTCTCTGATGCTCAGACTCGACTTGCCTAATGAAGCCAATGTGCCACAAAACCCTTTCTTATTTTCATTTGCTTTAGCCAAGTTGGCAAGATCACTTAGGATTTGCGCTTTTCCAACAGCATGGAAAAAGACACAAAAAGACAGAAGCATAGTGAGAAAATGGCCAAAGACGAAAAGCAACAACAGAGAGTTGGAGATTTTAAGACAGAGATGACAAAATGTTAGCTGTAAAAAGCTTTTGTCAAGCTATGTAACATATGCATTGTGTGGTAACATTGTAGTACGAAATTGGCAAAAAAAAATGTTTTTGTGTTTTTGTGCTGGTACCTTGGTTAGTTTAGGCCTATCATGATTAGCTGACTCCCTTTTGTATATTCTTCGTTTTCTGTGAGGTGGCTAGTTAAACTGATTAAAATTGATTTCCTGGGCCATTTTTACCTTCATCAGGTCAATTTTTTCTTAAAAATCTTTTATGTTAAAATCTTACATTTAATCAATAAATTCAGTTAGAATAATAAGACACTATAGGGCTGTGACCAATCAAATGAAACCAGTATCAAAAAAAGGCATCTTTGCAATGCAGAAGCTGCATCTGGGGAGGAATTTGGATGTTTTTACACAGACAGTTTATTACAGCTCAGAGATGGCATGAATGCATTTACACTGCAACTACAATAGCATAAACAATTATGTTTTTTAAAAATAAAGTCATAAGATTAATAAAAAAAATAAGATTTATAAAAATAAAATTGTGAATATTGAAATATGAAATGATAAAAATGATACTTATAAACAAGTAATTAAAACCAATAGTAGATGGTGACATGTCTTTGTCTTAAAGGGGTCATCGGATGCCCATTTTCCACAAGTTGATATGATTCTTTAGGGTCTTAATTAAAAGTCTGTAACATAGTTTGGTTAAAATGTCTCAATGGTAGTGTAAAACAGCTCTGTCTACAGCAAGCTGTTTTGTTGTATGTTGCTTTAAATGCAAATGAGTTGTGCTCGTCCCACCCCTGTCTTCCGAGCAGCTCTCTGAGAGACGGTAGCCGTATTCATCGTGAAACTGATTATTAGGCAAGGTAATTTGCAAAGATTCATTAAAAAACCTTACACTCACTTCTTCTGGAGGTGAAGCTGGATCACGAATGATTTGCGTGAAGATAGACACATTTAAGTAGATTGGGGGTGCATTCAGTGTTCGAATTGTGTCAAAGCTCTTGGGGGGTCCCCCTAACCAGACCCCCCCATACCCCCTTCAAAAAAATAAATAAAAAATAAAACCTTATATAAATATGATTCATATTTTTTGTCTTTTCCTCATTAGCGTTGAGAAAACCTAATTCTAAGATAAAAACGTATTTTATGATGATCAGTGAATTAACGATAGTAACGATAATCAGACGATAATTTGCTGAGTGTGTTGGGCTGCAGGACTGCCGTGGACGGCTGACTCTGTGTGGTGGTCAGCTCACAGCAGTGACAGAAATGAATCTCTTCCAGCAAGTTTAAAATTATTTTTACCCTTTATTAGCATTTTTACCTTTGTTAAAGCCATTTTATTTTCTAGAAGTGTGTCAAATTCTTACATTTAATCAATAAGGTCAAATACAATAATAAGACAGTCGGGGCTGTTACCAAACAAATAAAATCATTATTAACTAAATTCATCTTTGCAATGCAGAGGAAACACAGAAGCTGCATCTGAAGTGGCATTTAGATGCATTTACACACTGTTTAATGCAGGACATTAATGCATTTAACCTGCAGTTACAAATGCATAAATAATGTTTTGATATTTTAATCCTAAAACGTTGAATACTGATATCTGAAATTATTTTTAAAAAATGAAAAGGTACTTTAAATGTGAAATCAAAACCGCCAGTAGGTGGCAGCAAGTCACTGTTAATAAGTGAGTCACTGGGATTGAACCGATCATTCAAACGGTTGGTTCATTCAGGAACGAAACCCTGGCCCTGTCCCAAATGGCACACTTCATGTGCACTTTCGTCTTGAGGACTTACAATGGCCGCTGCATGCGCGTGTCCGTTAAGTCCACAAGACCGTAGGGTGTCCCATTCGTCATTTTAGTGTTCAGAAGGGTGCTCGCGAGCGCCCGCTTTGCGGCCGTTATATATATTTTTGTTGCCGAAATAGAGGAAAAACAGGCAATTTGGTGTCTAAAACGTAAGTCTCTTAATATTAACTTCTTGTTTATTGAACTGTTGTATAAAATCAATATCACATTTGTGATTAACTATATGAAATTATATAAATATATACATTTTCTGCCCCCATATCTTGAATTTTTGGAGCATTCTAAATGCATTTTATTTAACTGAATCATGCAGTGAAAGAACACTCTAAATGAGCATTCAGTCTAGCTAGTGTTGAAGCACTCATAACTCCTTTTATTAACAATTAAGCTGTCCGTATGATAAATGAATCTCTTAATTACATCGTACGTACATCTGCACTTTGTTGCATATTGTTGAGGGAATTCGCGAGTTTCAGTCTGAACAAAACACTGGGGTTTCAGCAATAATTGATCTGAACGCCTCTGATTGGCTAATGCATTCCTAAGCTCAACAGAATCACGTGTGATTGATTATAATGAGCAACGCTGTAAAATTGCATAAAAATAAAATATGATGTAACATGAGCAGGTCTAAATTTAATACAGCAATCAAAACTTCATTTTAAGTATTATAGTTTTATTGAAAAACCAGGGGACCCCCCCCCAAGTATATTTTTGGGGTGTTATGGGGGGTCTTTGTTTAGAACTATTTTCATTGACATTCAGCATTCTAATAGGCTACATCATGTAGTACATGCATAGTCTGTCAAGGTGTATTTTAGTTTGGTGTTTGCAAAGTGAGTGACATACTCAGATAGCACATTGTTAAAATTTGCGATATTATCATAGACAATACATATCACACATTCTAGTTCCAACACTGTACTATTTTCTTTCTTCGGTGCAACACAACATGAAATGTTAGTTTTTCCTGACTTCTGTTTCCATGGCAACAGTGACTTATGATTGGTGGATCGCTCTTTGGGATTATGGGTAGTGTAGTTCGTTGTGAATTTGTCAATCAAACATTTTTTTGGTCACACTTTATTTTAAGGTCCAATTCTCGCTATTAACAAACCGTTAACGATGACTTCTGCCTCAATAAACTCCTACTTTGCTGCTTATTAATAGTTAGTAAGGTAGTTGTTAAGTTTAGGTATTGGGTAGGATTAGGGATGTAGAATATGGTCATGCAGAATATGTACTTTATAAGTACTAATAAACAGCCCATATGTTAATAATAGGCATACTAATAAGCAACTAGTTAATAGTGAGAATTGGTCCCTATACTAAAGTGTTACAAGATTTTTTTTAAATAAATTAGAAATAACACTGGCGTATAGCTTCTACAAAAGCATATGTCATTGCTTTATAACCTCTGAGCTCTCAGTTGGTCTGTCATGAAAGCTTACACAATAAATTAATTGAGATTTTTACCTTTGGAACACTACTGTTCCATTCTGTGTTCACATTGCTATGCACGTGTTGACTACAAGTGTGTATGTAGCGTTTCACCAGATATTGCAGCAAATAATTCCTGGCAGTTCCGTGGCGTGGGGGACAGAATAGGTGGTGTGTCTGGTGCTGGACCCGGCCGCTGTATTGGATAGAGCTTTGATACAGATAAACACCCTCCCATCCATATTTTTTTTTACATGTTTAGATGGTGTTTTGATTCATGAGCTTTCTGTAGTTCCCCTCACTGCAGCCTTCAGTTCAACCTAACAGCACTTTCAGACCTTACAACATTCATTTCAATCTTTGACCATCTTTACTTAACAAATGGTTTATGGTTTATCCTTGTTTCACCTTTTACTCCTGGGGTCTTATTCTTGTCTGCCTTAGCTGTTATTATTGCATGAATAAATAAAAAAAATTTATGTTTTTTTATGGTTATCTTTATTTTAAGGTGACATTGTTACAGGGTAATTACACAGAACAATAGTGACCTTATTCATCTCAATTGAGTTCAGTGTTGATTTAATTTAATTCAGAAACAGTGTCAATGTGGCAAAGTTTCACATTGTCAGTGTTTCCAAAACTCATTGCACTTGCTAGGGTATTCTTGGCGGTTGCTTGGCGTATGCTTACTGGCCCAAATTTAAAAAAAAAAAACCCAACCCCAAGAAAAATTAATCATATTGATTGTGACAAATATTTAAAAGGTAGGTATTCTTTTGCTCAGAAATGGAAGATTTTATAGTATGCAAATGCTGAGGTTGGTCCTGTCCTAGATCGGTTTAATGACGGTGGGCTGACAGAGATGAATGTGGCGTCTCCCCCCATGCTCTGCTACTGTGGCACCTTCCGCTCATATTCTCTTTATGGAACTGCTCACGCAAGACTAGAACGCTGCCCTAACGTCACTCTAATCTCAATATGCATCAACGTACGTCAGTGAATCTCATTTAACCAATGATCGCTGAGATTGAACGGCTTCAGAATTGCATACAGTACCAGCGCATTTAAAAAAACAGGGTTTTATCTGTATTTGCTGGTTATCTAGCATTGCTTTTCTTTTGTTGCATAAAGGATAACTCGGACGACACATGCAGCAATGTGGAGCTTATTTACAAAGACAAAACTGTCCAGGGAAAAATTACAGTCACGATCAGATGAAACTAGAACATAAATAATATTAAAACCACAAACAGTGTGTGTATGAAAGCACCGTCATGCATGTCTGTAGTCTGGATGCACTCTGGGGTTTTCTTTTCAGGCACTGTGTAAATAGGGGCTAAATGCTTGCCTCTTATCATCGTTGTTGAAATAGTTACTAGCTGTGAAGATGAGTATAAGTTCCCTCAAGCCTCCAGGGACCCATTTTTTTCATAGGCCTGTCTCTGACGTCAATGCCCCGGCTGTCCTGTGGATTGTCACAGCAGACGTTTAAAGAGAGAGAGATGCACAAATAGTATGTTAATATTCTATTTTGAACATAGCCTGTATTAAAGTGACTCAAGGTACATAAGTACTTTTGAGAATGAAAAAATCAAAGAATTAAACATATTACAGTTTCAGCTATTACAGTTTTGTGTTCACTTACATTAAGGAAATGCCCAGAAAAAGTGCTGTATTGTTAATTTGTGAGCATTAGTATGAGGTCAAGTCTATGATATCTATCTCATAAATACATTGTTTGCATATATTGCTTTTTTCTTAATTGCATTATTTTTTGAAGATTACATTTTAAAATGTTTACAGTGTTTCCACTGTTTACTGTTTACCTAATCCACATTTCAATATAACATACAGTACATACAGATGAGCTACAATAATTGTCCATTTCTCAAATAATCCTTTTGGCCTGTTATCAAAATTTTTCTGTTTACAAAATATAACAAAAATTGTAACATGAGATCATACTTACAGTGGGGCCCACTTATAGAAAATGCTTCTGTTTTATGTTTTTCTAATTTAGTACAAAATTAATTATAAACTATAAGCAAAACAATGTTTCAAATAATCCTTTGGCCCATTAACAAAATCACAACACAACACTGTATTTGACAGATACTTTTGAATGTAGAAACATTTAATACTTTAGCAAGAATCCGGTCAAAAAACTTTTTTTTTTCTTCATATTTTACATTTGAGACAAAAATGATTTTGTTACAGAATCCCAATAAAACTATGTGACATACAAATCTTCATTTCCAGCACCTCTAAGCTAGCTGATGTTAAGAGTAATACCACTTGAACATACAGAGCTTAGGAAATCCCTAAAAGCCGCATGACATAATAACCGCAGTCTGGTCTGTGGATATTTCCTCTGCCTCCAGGCTCTAAACACAGGGTGGTTAGAATGGGAAAAAGAGGTAGCTGTAAAATGACTCTTTTTATGTCTTACGACTGACATTTCTGCTTTACATTTTCTTAATGGATCAGCATTCATCAGCCGTGAGCTCCCCATCCACTGTTGGTCTCCTCTGATGTGGCGTCTTACTGTGTTACAGGGCAGGTTCCTTCATACGGTTATTACCCTGTAATTCACTCTGCCAGGGTATATACACAGCTATTTACAGTGTGGTTGCGTGGTAAAAGCGATGAAGTTGTGAACTAAAGAGCTGCCATATGTCAAATCAAACAGACACCGGATCTCTGGTTTGAAAGACTTAGTTTATGTACATTTAAATTGACTATGTTCCCTCATAATGTCAGAGAGAAAACGCATTAGGATTATAATACGATGAAGATTTGACTCGATGTGGACTTATTCCCCATACAGTATATCATCATATGGTGATGTCTGAGGTGTCCTGTGTTAAATGCAGTGCAATATACGATCGCCCATCCATTTATTTTCCAAAAGCTTTGTTCTATTTAGGGTTCCAGGGATGTTGGAGCCTATTCAGTGTCTTGGGCCAAAGGCAAGGGAAACACCCTGGGGTGCGTTTCCTGTACAATGACGTAACTCATTGCTCAACCAGTGCAGTACGATGCATCAGCGGAGAAATTAAAGCCTAACTAGCTAGTCAAAACTGTTTTACTAAAAAGTTGTAACTTGGTGGCATGTCCATCATTTGAACCATGTTGGTTCAACTATATATAGGACTGCTGTTAAAGAGATAGTTTCAATTTTCAAAAATGAAAATTCTGTCATTAATTACTCACTCTCATGTCGTTCCAAACCTGAAAGACCTTCGTTCATCTTCGGAACACAAATTAAGATATTTTTGATGAATTCTGAGAGCTCTCTGACCCTCCTATAGACAGCAATGTAATTACCACGATCAAGGTCCAGAAACATAGCAAGGACATCGGTAAGAAAATAAAAGAAAGAAAAGAAAAGTAAAACAACGACTTTATTCAACAATTTGTCTCCTCCACGTCACCCTGGCGCCATTTTAGAGAGTATCGACTGAACGTAAACAACGAATGCTGTTCTGTGTCAGCTGCGCCACACGGATGCGTTTTCTACATTGTTTGCGCTTTGATCACAGACTGTATAAAAACATGGACGTAGTGTCCGTGACGTCACCCGTAGGTTTCTGAAGAGCGTTTTTGAAGCTCAAGGTTGGCGGAGCCGGCCGTCGCCATCTTGGCAGCACGTCACCGTGCGTCACTAACCGAAAATCAGCAAAGAGGCGGGAGCTGGTTGCTGAAACCACGCCCACCTAGCTCGACAGGTGACAGCAGCGGCAGTCACTCAAGTAGCCACGCCCTTAATTATGCAGAACTTTAAGGCTTAAATTTGCTGTATGTAAGTTTTTGATTCTACTAAAGCATAAAAATAGCATAATATGTTTGCAGATATTTAAGAAACATGCTAAGTTATTATTACTGATTATTGCATATTATTATTATGCTAAGATTATTACTGATGAGATCAGCTTTAATAGGCTGCATTCACACTAATGCACAGATTGATTTCAACATATCAGATGTTTTGTCCTGTTCTGAAAACATAAAAGATTGTTTACATCAATTTCGTATCATAAAAGTCGATGCAGGTGCATAGGCAGAAATCCCGGGGGGGACCGGGCCCCCCCCCCCCCCCCCCCCCCCCCCCGCCCTCCCACC
>NW_015506862.1:18012-25070 GCF_001515645.1 Sinocyclocheilus grahami | reverse complement strand
CTCTCATCTAAATGTTATCCCCCCTATAATTGTCTAAGTAGTAAAACAACACAAACGGGGCAAAAATGCGTTTTAAGTTTAGAAACATTTTGAGTCTCCCCCTCCCTTGCCCCACGGTGCTTTTGTCCAAATGCCTGCTTTCTTCTTTTACATCACCTACACGCACAGACAAGTCCAGTGGGAGAGAACAAAGTCATTAGTTGAGGAACTCCAGTAAGTAAGGCTGTCAAGGCTATTTTATTCACTTAAACATTGGATAAAGTGATTATTTTATCTTTAATACAGATGATGCCCATGTATTTTTCTCTGAGTCGAGATGTTAGCAATAATAACATTATCTGCTTGACAGAAAGGGTTGCCAGGTTTTCACAACAAAACCTGCCAAATTGCTACTCAAAACGAGCCCAAACTAACCGTGTTTCGAGGGGTCCCCCGGTAAAAATTGCGTTCTGAGGGCTAAAATACACGTTATTGGGGATGCTTCAACCCGCGGACATGAAAAATAACCCTTTATCAATAGTGATAAAATAGCCCAATCCCATGGGAAAACCGTGGACTTGGCAACACTGTGATGGATACAACGGAAAAAATTTACAAAATTTACGCCCCTGTGCAAGTGCATTTAATCGCAGCCGTGAGCTTCAGGACAAGCACAAAGCGCACGTGAAAGTCTGTCAGTACGTGAGTTTTGTGCATCTAATACGTAGGCTATTGCATTCCAAACAGCAGAAATGAAAGCACATCTAAAGTAAAAGACTAAAATAACAGCAAATGGAAGCACAGTCAAGCAATACGCACGTGTCTCACAGCACATATCCTGTGCAATGAAGCCCGCCGCGATTGTCTCTAGTGCGCACATGCACGTGCCATGTGCGGGAAAAGCTAAGCTCAGATTTTAAAATAGAGAGTGCATTTTTAATACTCGCGTGACAAGAGCGTATGCGAATGACGTCAGAAGGCTATAATCGATTATGGTCTATTACTGCATCGATGCAGAATCGTCCACATCCGCATCGCGATGCATCGATGCAACGAATAATTTTGAGACCCCTACTGTCTATGAGAGGGTCAGAGAGCTCTCAGTATTAATCAAAAATATCTTAATTTGTGTTCCGAAGATGAACGGTCTTACGGGTTTCATGATGGTGAGTAATTAATGACAGAATTTCATTTTTGGGTGAACTAGGCCTATCCCTTTAATCATGCCACCAACAGGTGGTGGAGTAATAACCAGTGTTGGGGGTAATCAGATTAAGACTAAGTAATCTGATTACTTTTTTAAGTAACTAGTAAAGTAACGCATTAATTTTAAATTTACAACAAAATATCTGAGTAACGCATAAGTAATGTAATGCATTACTTTCTACAAAAAGTAACGAAGTGAGAGACACAATTAGCTACTTTTTTTCATGGAGTTTAAAAATGTTTTAAAAGTAACTTTCCCCAATACTTATAATAACTAACATAAGATTATTTAATTAAATTTTTTTTTTCTATGAACATGCAGTACATCTCTGTATACATGTGGTTCATTCAACAACTTTCATCACAACATAATTTTTCTGAGATGGTGCTATAACAAACAAGGCATCTGAGGATTACTTCACTAGTTTTGTTCGCTGGCGTTTAGCTTTATTTGATGTTTGATTCATTCATGATTCAGGCTCTCTCTCTCATTCTACTGGATTTCCTAATGTGCATTCTTGTGTATTCTTTAGAAATGGCACTGATTCTTAATACACTATAATATAGTATAGAATTAAACAGAATGGAGGGTATAGAATGTATTGCATGTTAATTTGCTTATTGTGCCCAAGAGCAAGTTCTATGTAAGTTCACTTGTTATACTAACTTCTAAGAAGAGCTGCAAGAGCTGCAGTTCTAACCACACAAGTTTGCAATGCTGTTTGCCATTGTTTGTTGGAGCTATGGTTTCAGGAAACACCAAATCATTGATCTATGTGGGTAATGACTATAGTTGGTTAATAAAGTTTTTGGGAACACACCAATGGACAGATGGCCAGTCCATCACAGATCAAACATCACATTGCAATCAGTGTATCATTCGTTCATTCGTTTTTTTATTTAATATTGAAAGTAGAAAAAAAAAAAACGGCTCCTTTTTTCGTTAAAATAAAAAACGAGCATTCAGCTTAAATTTTCGCTTTTCGGTCGGGAGTAGCAAAAATTAATAAACAGCTTGAATGTTCGATTTCTACATGTGGGCGGGAATTAAATGCCCCTTTCTGCTGATTGGTCAGCCGAAGATCAAACCGTGCCGTCATCAGTTCTTCCGCAGTATCACGCAGCAGAATAAAAGTCCTCCGCTGCTGCAGTTGTACGGATTCTTAATGCATTCATTGCAACTTCATTTCATCTTTATTCATAAAACAAACAGACTAATTAATAGCTCGACACAACTCATACCGGGGCAGAGCTTGGACAGGACTTTCTTCTGTGTAGATATAAATTATATTCTTTGCATCAGCTGTGCATAGCAGGGTATATGACGGCTGCCATAGCCTACCCTGCTCACCCAGTAAGTCTATTTGTTTAATTATGTGATTAATTCATTTCAAAATAAATATTTTAAACACTAAGACAAAAAGGAAAAACTAATAAATTGGCTTGGGTATACAGCGGGTAAAATAAGTATTGATCACATCACCATTTTTCTCAGTAAATATATTTCTAAAGGTGCTGTTCACATGAAATTTTCACCAGATGTCGGTAACAACCCAAGTAATCCATACATACAAAGAAAACAAAACAAATAAGTTCAGAAATTAAGTTATGTGTAATAAAATGGAATGACCCAGGGAAAAAGTATTGAACATGCTTACTGAAATTTATTTAATTCTTCGTACAAAAGCATTTGTTGGTAATGACCGCTTAAAGACGCCCCCTGTATGGAGAAACTAGTCGCATGCATTGCTCAGGTGTGATTTTGGCCCATTCTTCCACACAGTCTTCAAATCTTGAAGGTTCTGTGGGCAGGTCAGGACTTACCCCTGGGCTTGAGGTTATGTTTGGGCCCCATACCTATACTTACAAATGCCCTCAACTAGAACATTATTAAGGAGTAACACAAAATACACAAAAATTAAAATATGCTTACAGGTTCATATACTGTATACAATTAATAGGCAACATGTCTAGTCAAAGTTTTGATGTAATATTAAATAGTCACTATAATACAATAAACAGGATGTGATCTCTCAGTTGAGAGATCAAAACCCTGAAATAACACTGAGCAGAAAAAAACAAAGAGATGTATTTTGAAAATGTATTGTCATATCTGAGTCCTTTTATGTCAGATTCTTAAATTTAATAAATTAAATCTGAATAAAAAAATGTGTTGGCTATTAACAATCAAATGAAATCACTATAAACAAAATCCATAGATGGATTTTGCAATGACCGCTTAAAGACGCCCCCTGTATGGAGAAACTAGTCGCATGCATTGCTCAGGTGTGATTTTGGCCCATTCTTCCACACAGTCTTCAAATCTTGAAGGTTCTGTGGGCAGGTCAGGACTTACCCCTGGGCTTGAGGTTATGTTTGGGCCCCATACCTATACTTACAAATGCCCTCAACTAGAACATTATTAAGGAGTAACACAAAATACACAAAAATTAAAATATGCTTACAGGTTCATATACTGTATACAATTAATAGGCAACATGTCTAGTCAAAGTTTTGATGTAATATTAAATAGTCACTATAATACAATAAACAGGATGTGATCTCTCAGTTGAGAGATCAAAACCCTGAAATAACACTGAGCAGAAAAAAACAAAGAGATGTATTTTGAAAATGTATTGTCATATCTGAGTCCTTTTATGTCAGATTCTTAAATTTAATAAATTAAATCTGAATAAAAAAATGTGTTGGCTATTAACAATCAAATGAAATCACTATAAACAAAATCCATAGATGGATTTTGCACAAGTTATGTTAAGTTTAAATACAACATTTTAATGTAGAAATATTAAATGATTGCAAAACTGAAATAATAAGCTACTTTTTAAAATATGAAACTACAACCACCAGTAGGTAGCAGCAAGTGACTGTCTTAATGAGTGAGTTGAATCCTTAAATCAACCGATTTGTTTAAAATGCTAATTCATTTAACTTAGCAAACGACTGTACTTATAGCCTGTTTGAACCATTTACTGGTCCATGTAATGCTGAGAAACAAAACACTGTGTTGCTCGGAGACACATTGATGGGGCAAAACAGAATTTTGTGTCTGAAAGTTACTCAGTAGCTTGTTGTTTATTGTACATTTGCCATCGTGCAGATAGTCGGAAAAACAGGACTCTAGTTTGTGTGATAGGCTAACTCTTATATCGTAGGCATTCACTGATTAAATGCAGGGTTCGTTCAACCAATAAATTTCAATGACTTTTAAGGCAATATTTATGACCTAATGTGCCAGACATTACTTCATGCAGAGAACATAAGTTAGGCTACATAATCACATAACTGAATGCCAGAATGTTAAGTATATTGTAATTTGCTTAGCCAGTATTATAAATTAAACTCAAGACTTGAATTTCGTTTTAGAAACAATTTTGGTGAAAAACATTCAGGTACAGAAATGCTGCAGAAATTGAATAAACTGTAAATTAAAAACAGTAAACTCACTGTAAATTAAACAACAGATTAATTCTTAAAATTAAAGTTACAAAAGTTATTCAGTCAAGAGCAGTGAGTGATTTTGTCTTTTGTTGTTAACATTAATTAACAATAACCAATAGGCCTAATCAATGAACATTGTTAACATTAACATTTGGCATGAAAGTGACAGCAGCTTTTATACCTGCTGTCTGTCAGTCTGTGTTAAAGAACAAAAGAAAAAAAATCACTCTGCTCAAATCTGCTCTTGACTAAATAACTTTTTCATATTTAATATGGATTTATATATAAATATAATCTATATCTATGACTTTATACATAGTATTTTGTTCCTGAATAGTAGAAGCTACTGTTAGTTTTGTCTACCTGAAAAAGTTAAAACACAGTTTGTTTAATTATTGCTAGTAACTTGTTCATTTATTACTGACCGTTTAATTGTCTTTATGTAACATTATTTATTAAAATGCAAAGTTACTTGAGTCAGAAACAATGAAAACAATAACTTTTTCTTGAGGTGTTTGCGATGCGGCTTCGTGCCTTGCGATGTGACCGTGAGCTCCCAGAAAACTAGTTTGGAGCATGCGAGTACCGAATGGTTTAAAAAGACTTAAAAAGATGGGCAAATTATAAACTTTTGTGATGATGCAACACTGACTCGATTAGGCAAGTCAGCTGAGCGAAAGTCTTGTATCACAGTGTGCAGCAGCTCTCTCAGTGCAGACGAGATGTGCTGATGTGAGGCAATTTTGAGAGAGTGAGAGTGAGAACGAGAAGATGTGGTACAGCTGAACCACTAACGCTGTTTTCAAATGATTGACTTAATCTGATATTCTGTGTGATTTTTTTTTAACTCATCTAGCCTACATTGTATATTAAATGCATTTTCCAAATGTGCGAAACCTGCGAAAATGAGTAAAACCAAAATGCGCAATCCCGCATCGAGATTCAGGACGTGATTAAACATATATTCTATTATATAGAGATTTGTAAAATAAATTTCCACAACTTTTCTAAAGCTTTCTGGGTTTTTCATGACCGTACGAACCCTGTAAATGGCTAATTTTTTTTTTTTTTTTTATCGTTTTGATACATTTCTGCTCCACTTTGTGTGGAGGTAGTGAGACGGGACAAAGTCCCTGCAAGATATTAGGGTATTCTATAGTCTTTGGACGGGAGAGAGCACTCAAAACTCTTCAGATTAATTTAGTGGTACATTAACATAATATAGAATCATCCTCTGTAAAGAAGTGAGGCGTGAACATGTGAGAATTTATCATTATCTTTGTAAATGTGCGCTCTTTTGGGCTAAAGGCTTAATGGAACCATTTAAAGTAGCCATGCATGTGATCACAAATTAATCGGCGATTCGGCGCAGAGCAGACGTGATTTAATACGTGTGTCCTTTTTCTATGTGAAAAAAAATCATAAATTCCAGTTTATGCTGTTTGATTATGGCTTCGAATGTTGTAGTTGGAAGCTGGAAGCTGTTAGCCCAGGCTGGCCCGTGTGCGCAGTTGAAATGCGGCTTATAATTTCTGACTGGCACATAACTGAACAAATTAAAATGGGTTAAGGCGGGGCCCCCTACAAGGCGGGGCCCCTGGGCTGCAGCCCATTCAAGCCCAATGGTAAGTCCGGCCATGTCTGTGGGCCTCTTCTATGAACTCTGATCTGTAGTTCTTTCTATAGATTTTCTATTGGATTCAAGTCAGGTGATTGGCTGGGCCATTCTAGCAGCTTTACTTTCTTTCTCTGAAACCAATTGAGAGTTTTCTTGGCTGTGTTTGGGATCACTGTCTTGCTGAAATGTCCACCCTTATTTCATCTTCATCATCCTGGTAGATGGCAGCAGACTTTTATCAAGAATGTCTCCATTCATTCTTCCTTCAATTATATGAATTTTGCCAGTGCCACACCATGATGATTTTTGGGGTGCTGTGCAGTGCCATTTGACCTCCAAATATGATGTGTATTATGGCATCCAAAGAGTTTAATTTTGGTCTCATCGGACCACACTATATTCTCCCAGTATTTCACAGGCTTGTCTAAATGTTGTGCAGCAAACTTTAAACGAGCTTCAACATGCTTTTTTTGTCTTGCATGGTGAGCGTGTATACAGGCCACGGCAGTTGAGTGCATTACTTATTGTTTTCTTTGAAACAATTGTCCCTGCTAATTCCAGATCTTTCTGAAGCTCTTCACAAGTGGTCCTTTGCTCTTAGACTACTCTTCTGATAATTATTTTCACTCCTCTGTCAGAAATCTTGTGAGGAGCACCTGGTCGTGGCCGGTTTATGGTGAAATAATGTTCTTTCCCCCAACAGTGCTCACTGGAACATTCAGAAGTATAGAAATGCTTCTGTAATTAATGCCAGCAGTATGTTTTGCAACAATAAGGTTGCGAAGGTCTTGAGAGA
>NW_015506862.1:11395-17935 GCF_001515645.1 Sinocyclocheilus grahami | reverse complement strand
ATTTTCTATTGGATTCAAGTCAGGTGATTGGCTGGGCCATTCTAGCAGCTTTACTTTCTTTCTCTGAAACCAATTGAGAGTTTTCTTGGCTGTGTTTGGGATCACTGTCTTGCTGAAATGTCCACCCTTATTTCATCTTCATCATCCTGGTAGATGGCAGCAGACTTTTATCAAGAATGTCTCCATTCATTCTTCCTTCAATTATATGAATTTTGCCAGTGCCACACCATGATGATTTTTGGGGTGCTGTGCAGTGCCATTTGACCTCCAAATATGATGTGTATTATGGCATCCAAAGAGTTTAATTTTGGTCTCATCGGACCACACTATATTCTCCCAGTATTTCACAGGCTTGTCTAAATGTTGTGCAGCAAACTTTAAACGAGCTTCAACATGCTTTTTTTGTCTTGCATGGTGAGCGTGTATACAGGCCACGGCAGTTGAGTGCATTACTTATTGTTTTCTTTGAAACAATTGTCCCTGCTAATTCCAGATCTTTCTGAAGCTCTTCACAAGTGGTCCTTTGCTCTTAGACTACTCTTCTGATAATTATTTTCACTCCTCTGTCAGAAATCTTGTGAGGAGCACCTGGTCGTGGCCGGTTTATGGTGAAATAATGTTCTTTCCCCCAACAGTGCTCACTGGAACATTCAGAAGTATAGAAATGCTTCTGTAATTAATGCCAGCAGTATGTTTTGCAACAATAAGGTTGCGAAGGTCTTGAGAGAACTTTTTGCTTGTATATAGGCCTATAATGTTCATGGAAGAATTGTCATTCTGACTGACAACCGGAGAACAACAGATATTAAATAGCCTACTGTTAAGAGTTTTATAATGCAGTCTTGTGTTTTATTAAAATGGATTATAATTGATATCTCAAAAGGATATGCACTTGTGCACGGCGTGAGCTGCTGCGCACTCATACGCAGGACTGCAACCCAAGATAGATTTTCATAAAATATAATAACTTGCCATTTCGGTTTGTTTCTCACCAGACCCACAGTATACATTCAGAATGCTTGGAATATATACGCCACGGGATGCATAGGATTATTTTACGACAGATATGCATCCGCTTAAAAAAAAAACTTACTCGGTTACTAACGTAACCTCAGTTCCCTGAGATATGGGAACGAGTACTGCGTTGCTGGCCGTGCTATGTAGCTGCCGCTGCCGAGCCATTGGTTCGGTTTTAATTTACTGCACGAACCAATGGCCGTGCAGTTATACTGCGTTATTGAAAAGGCTTCAGTATTCGGAGAAAAAGGAGTTTTCCCATAGCGTCTTAAGCAGACATAGTACAAGTGAAGTATCGATAGGGAACATACTCGGTTACTAACGTAACCTCAGTTCCCTGAGATATGGGAACGAGTACTGCGTCTGCTTAAGACGCTATGGGAAAACTCCTTTTTCTCCGAATACTGAAGCCTTTTCAATAACGCAGTATAACTGCACGGCCATTGGTTCGTGCAGTGAATTAAAAACGAACCAATGGCTCGGCAGCGGCAGCTACATAGCACGGCCAGCAACGCAGTACTCGTTCCCATATCTCAGGGAACTGAGGTTACGTTAGTAACCGAGTATGTTCCCTATCGATACTTCACTTGTACTATGTCTGCTTAAGACGCTATGGGGAACCAGTACAATCCCACTGTGCTATGATAGAGGAACGACTAATACTTGAACTTGCCTTGAGCACCAATGGGGCCCAGAGGGACCAAGAATTTTGCATGGAAGCCCCGCAGGAGGCAATAGGGCCAAACTTGCAGAGGTCGGCCCGGCGCTGAGTAATCGTTCCAAGATAAATTGTACAGCCTCAGAATCCAGGGGGGGCCAAGAGCGTACAGTGAAGAAGGCAAACACCTGAAGCACTGGTTTTGCCATATGGCCAGAGTAAGTCCGTTTAAGCAGAAAGGACCCGAGCCTGTAAGGCCGGGATATCCAGATTATAAAACCTGGTAAATGTGGACGGCAAGGCCCAGCCGGCCGCCGCTAGACACACCGCTAGACCAAGCCCAGGAAGAGGCAACACCTCTTGTTATGTGGGCTCTTACTCCCATGGGGCATTGTAGGCCCAAAGAAGTGTACGCTAGCTCGATAGCGTCGATTATCCATTTGGAAAGTCTCTGCTTCGTGACCGGAGACCCTCTGGTGCGGTCACCGAAGCATACAAAAAGCTGTTCCGACTGCCTGAATGAGGCGGAACGCTCAATATATATTCATATATCCCTGTCCTTCGAAAAGTAAATTGTGCAGTGAGAGTTGCCTTCTGAGGTGAAGAGGTTGACTTCTGCCTTGCCAAAGATCTCCCAGATTCTTTGAACCGTATGTGGGTGGAGCATCCACTCCTCTGAAGTGGCGTTGCTCCGAGATAGCATGTCTGCTCCTTGGTTCAACCTGCCCGGCAGATGCGCTGCTCTTAGCGAACGCAAGTTGAGCTGAGCCCATTCCAGGAGTCGCTCTACCAGAATGAAGAGGCGCTTCAAGGAGAGACCGCCCTGGGGATTTATATATGACACCACTATCATGCTGTCTGAGCGGACTAGCACGTGGTGTCTCCTTAGGTCTGGCAGAAAGGTGCGAAGGCCCAAACATACGGCCAGCATTTCCAGGCAGTTGATGTGAAGCCGACTCTCCTCTTTTGACCAATGACATCACACAGCGCTCCCCAACCCGTGTTGGAAACGTCTGTCGAGACCACCTTTCTTCTGCAGACCATTCCCAGGGGCATGCCCCGTTCCATCCACTGAGAGTCTTTCCAAGGGGCCAGAGCTGCTACACAGGCCCGGTTCACCTTGACACACATGCGTCCATGATGCCAGGCGTGGGACGGAACTCGTGGTTTCAACCAGTACTGAAGAGGCCGCATGCGAAGCAGGCTCAGCTGAAGTTCCGGAGAAGCAGAGGCCATGAGGCCCAACATCTTCTGAAATGACTTGAGAGGGCAAGGGGCTCCAACTTTGAATGAGGTTGCGAGCTGCTGAATAGCCAGAGCACGATCTGGCACGACTACCGCCCTCATTCGGGCTGAGTAGAGAACTGTTCCCAGGAACAATATCCGTTGGCTGGGGGACAGCGCGCTCTTGGCAAAATTGACCCTGAGTTCCAGGCATTCTAAGTGGCTGACAATTATGCAATATCGCGTTCATTATCGCAGGCGATTCAATCTGTGATAATGAACGTGATATTGCCTAACTGTCAGCCACTTAGAATGCCTGGGACAAAAAGCGCCAGTGAAATATGGCTCTGTGCCCTCATTCGGGCTGAGTAGAGAACTGTTCCCAGGAACAATATCCGTTGGCTGGGGGACAGCACGCTCTTGGCAAAATTGACCCTGAGTTCCAGGCATTCTAAGTGGCTGACAATTATGCAATATCGCGTTCATTATCGCAGGCGATTCAATCTGTGATAATGAACGTGATATTGCCTAACTGTCAGCCACTTAGAATGCCTGGGACAAAAAGCGCCAGTGAAATATGGCTCTGTGTAGTAAATGCCGCTCCATCTGAAAGCAGGTGATGGAGATTTACTACTAATTACGGAACCGGCTTTACTGATGAGATGCGCATGACAATCGCATGCGATAAATTGAAGAGCCCTAGTAGGCCACCATCTTTTTTGGGGATGAGGAAGTATCGGCTGTAGAAGCCTGATTCGCTCTGAGCTGGGGAACCGTTTCTTTGGCTCCTTTCACCAGTAAATTCATCACCTTGGCGCGCAGGACGTGTGCGTCCTTGCTCTGAACCGAGGTGGAGACCACGCCGCTGTATCGCGAGGGGCTTCGAGCGAATTGAAGTGAATAGCCTCATTCCCAGAACCCATTTTGACACTCTGGGGATGGCCTGCCAGGCCTCGGCCCACATGGCAAGGTATTGGGTTGGTTCGAGCGACAGGACGCATTGCAGGGACCCAACACGCATGATAAGCGGAAGAGGAATTTTGCACTCTTTTTGAAAATGTTTGTGTTTTATTTTTCTCGCTATAACAGCGATCGGTAGTGTGGACACTAACTGAATGTGCCCAGGGTTCACAACAGTATTTACCACAAATACATTACCGTCAGCACCCGGAAGTAAACGGGGTGCTTGGAGGCACAACAGAGGCTGCTTGGGGGGTGGTCCAGCGATGGCAAGACTTTGCCCCCACCTCTTCCTGTCCCGCAGATCAGGTTGATGTCTGAGGCGCTGGGTCCAGCACTACTTTGGGCCGGGGTCCCTGGTGCTTAGGGAATGGATAGCGTCTGGCCGAGCGGGAGTGATGTCTGGGCTCAGGCTTAGAGGCTGGCAGTGCAGCCGATGATGCGGGCTTTGAGGGCTGCTGAGTTGGCGCCGTCTTGGGACGACTGGTAGCAGCTGAAGAGCCCTAGTAGGCCGCCATCTTTTTTGGGGATGAGGAAGTATCGGCTGTAGAAGCCTGATTCACTCTGAGCTGGGGAGCCGTTTCTATGGCTCCTTTCGCCAGTAAATTCATCACCTTGGTGCGCAGGACGTGTGCGTCCTTGCTCTGAACCGAGGTGGAGACCACATTTCTATGGCTCCTTTCGCCAGTAAATTCATCACCTTGGTGCGCAGTACGTGTGCGTCCTTGCTCTGAACCGAGGTGGAGACCACGCCGCTGTATCGCGAGGGGCTTCGAGCGAATTGAAGTGAATAGCCTCATTCCCAGAACCCATTTTGACACTCTGGGGATGGCCTGCCAGGCCTCGGCCCACATGGCAAGGTATTGGGTTGGTTCGAGTGACAGGACACATTGCAGGGACCCAACGCTCATGATAAGCGGAAGAGGAATTTTGCACTCTATTTGAAAATGTTTGTGTTTTATTTTTCTCGCTATAACAGCGATCGGTAGTGTGGACACTAACTGAATGTGCCCAGGGTTCACAACAGTATTTACCACAAATACATTGCCGTCAGCACCCGGAAGTGAACGGGGTGCTTGGAGGCACAGCAGAGGCTGCTTGGGGGGTGGTCCAGCGATGGCAAGACTTTGCCCCCACCTCTTCCTGTCCCGCAGATCAGGTTGACGTCTGAGGCGCTGGGTCCAGCACTACTTTGGGCCGGGGTCCCTGGTGCTTAGGGAATGGATAGCGTCTGGCCGAGCGGGAGTGATGTCTGGGCTCAGGCTTAGAGGCTGGCAGTGCAGCCGATGATGCGGGCTTTGCGGGCTGCTGAGTCGGCGCCATCTTGGGACGACTGGTAGCAGCTGTAGACCTGGAGCACTTTGGCAAGAAGTGTCGCATTGCATGGGACGACTTCTGCGCAGCGGTGAAGCGCTCAGCGAACCCTTCCACCGCAGGTCCAAACAGGCCAGAGGGGGAGACCGGGGATACGAGGAAGGAGACCTTATCCGCATCCTTGATCTCCGTGAGGGTCAACCACAGGTTGCGCTCAAGCACCACAAGGCTGGCCATGGATCTGCCGATCGCCTGATCGCCAGATCAGCGCTGCACGAGCGACAGTAGCGGCGCGGCATTTGAAACAACGCCGGAAATTTGCTCAGAAATTTGCTCTTATAGTAATCGCTGGATAACGGCAGGGGACAGGGAAGACCACAGCTGCTGCAGACGTTGAAGGCAGCTGAAGAGCGGTGCAGTCAGCCGAGCAGAAAGGGGTCTTGATCCCAGCGAAGGCTTCGAGTCTCGTAGAGCGAAGATCTTGCAGTCGTCGCTGAAGGAGAAGAAATCTGAGGATCCTATGGCGAAGTGCCCGCTTATATAGCCAGATGCCCCGCCCATTCCGGCGGGCTTTGTCGCCATAGGCTCGTGCAGCTCTGTTTTTAATTCACTGCACGAACCAATGGCCGTACAGTTACACTGCATTATTGAAAAGGCTTCAGTATTCTGAGAAAAAGGAGATTTCCCATAGCATCTTAAGCAAACGCAGTACGAGTGAAGTATCGATAGGGAACGTCTCAGGTTACTTATGTAACCATGGTTCCCTGAGTAGGGAACAAGACACTGCGTCCTCTAGGGGGCGCTATGGGGAACGCCTGGTCGTGCACCTTGTCTGAAGCATACATTGAAAAAACACCAACTCGTTGGCCGGCGGCAGCCATGACGTCACTACCGGTGCGACTATAGTATAAATAGGCGCCTGGAGCACACATCATTCACTTCTTTGTCTGAAGCTTGCGTCCGCAGCATGGCAAGAAAACCTAGAGGACGCAGTGTCTCGTTCCCTACTCAGTACATCACTACATAAGTAACCTGAGACGTTCCCTTCCATGGGAACTTTGAACTGCGTCCTCTAGGGGCCGCTATGGGGAATGGCATACCCACGCCGCCATGCTGAGGGGAGTGCATGTCAGAACCATGGTGAGCACTAAGTACCAACTCTACCATATTGCTATGGGAGTTGCCCCTGGGACGTTAGACGGCTGTCAGTGACGTTATTCCCAACGGCCAAAGGCCTAGGCTACATACCCCAGATACTTACCTGTTAGGGCCAGACTCCTGGGCCCGGGGTAGAGCTCAAGGCTTGGAATCAGGAATAGATTCCTTTAAGGGAATACGACCAAGAGCCTAGAATCATACTAGTCTTG
>NW_015506862.1:6594-8833 GCF_001515645.1 Sinocyclocheilus grahami | reverse complement strand
AGGGTTATGGCCAGAAAGATAACGTTCCTCAAGACGACCTCGCGATGTCACTTCCTTTGTCCGCTTCCACAGCAGCTTCTTCGCTCTCTTCATCCATTTCCTGCTCTTCCTGGGCTGAACCCAGCAGAGCACTGGCCCCTGGATCAGATGATGTTAAAGAGAGAACATCATCCTCCAGCGGCTGTCTCCCCCCCGCTGCCAATAAGCGCAAGAGGGAAAACCCCTCTTTAAACTCATCGGCCAGGTCCACCTGAGATCCCCATGAGCTCATTCTCCTCTGTGCCTCAGCAGAGGCGGGTCCTGAACTGCGGGAAGCAGATGGCTTTACTCGAAAAGAGAAACAAACGAGAACGGAGCTTTTTCATTCAAAAACGTTCACAATGCACGCAGATTGCCCCCTCGAGGACATCGCGTGCGTGCTCTTTGCCCAAACAAACAACACATAGATTGTGTGTGTCATCTGGTGTCAAATAACGATGACACGGATTCACACACCTTCTAAATGCTCTGCTAGTGCTTGCCATAATGAATAGAGATAGCTCTTACTTTTTCCTTGGAAATGCATGCTTCAAACAAAACAGTCAATGAAGACGAAGAAGAGAATGATGTGTGCTCCCGGCGCATATTTATACTATAGTCGCACTGGTAGTAATGTCATGGCTGTCGCCGACCAACGAGTTGGTGTTTTTTCAATGTATGCTTCAGACACGGGTCACGACGAGGCGTTCCCCATAGTGACCCCTAGAGGGCGCATTTCGAAGTTCCCATGAAAGGGAACCTAAAGTCACCATTCTCTGCCATTAAATTGGCAAGTGCAAGCAGGACATTTTTGAAGTCACCATTCTCTGCCATTAAATTGGCAAGTGCGAGCAGGACATTTTTGTGTTATTAAGTAATAAGCCTTTAGAACAACATTAAGGCGAGTAGTCACTCTAGTTCACACAGTTCCAATAAATTGCGATGGGTTAAATAAACTCAATAAGCAGACAGACTCGACTACAGTCAAGCATAGACCAGTATTGAAGTGCACAGGAAATAAGCAGCAGTCATATTTAAAGCAGTTTAAATATGCAGTTTAAATTAATATCGATTACTGATTGATGTTCAATCGAAGGGAAACTTAATACTCTGTCATTTATAGTCATATGGTAAAATGTATATTTTTATTTGTGTAACATTACGTTCAAAATAACTACAAAATGTCATGCCTTTGAAAAATAAAGAGAACAAAGAATGCGTTGCTTTAGCGCGTCTCGGTCTCCTTGAGCATCTTTCTGGCGCATGCCACAAATATGATCCACAGGGAATACTTGTCTTTTAAAAGGCTTTAATTAGATTATTTGACGTTAAATGCATCATATAAGTCACTTTGGAATAAATCACAGTAGGCCTATGTATCATGATAAAAAAAAGCGACTTTACAGTCTGGAAATATGCTCGGCAGTAGCAAATTATTTCGCGGACCCCCTATCACTTTAAGAACCTCTGGTCTACACAGAGGAAAACCCTGTATAGACTCTGTCCCGGTAGACTCTGTCCGAGTTATGTCGAGCTATTCATTAGTCTGCTTTGAAAAAGATGAAATGAAGTTGCAATAAATGCGTTAAGAATCCGTACAACTGCAGCAGCGGAGGACTATTATTCTGCTGCGTGATACTGCGGAAGAATTGATGACGACACGGTTTGATCTTCGGCTGACCAATCAGCAGAAAGGGGTGTTTAATTCTCGCCCACATGTAGAAATCGAATATTCAAGCTGTTTATTAATTTTCTACCCCTGAACGAAAAACGAAAATTTAAGCTGAATTCTCGTTTTTTGACGAAAAAGGAGCCGTTTTCTAATTTTTCTGCTTGCAATATATATAAAAAAACAAAACACGAATGAATGATACACGGATTCATTGCAAATCAGCATCAAATAGAATTTTAATTCTTGCAGATGTGAACTTTTTCTGTGTTAGAAACTGTGTGAAATGTTCACACTGACATACAATCCAGAAAGCAGTTGTTTAAACAGAACTCGTATTACAAAAACACTAATGTGTTCTCTAACTAGTTACTCTGACTTTTTTTTTTAACAAATTAACTACAAGTCTAATAAATTACCTTGTCTGAAAATGCATACTTCTTACCAGTTGAAGAAACAATATGCAAGCTCTTATTTTCTCCACTGACTCAAGAATCTGAATGCTCAGTCACCAGATGAAGAAATATTTCTAAGTTTTGGAAAGTGTGGGGT
>NW_015506862.1:0-1221 GCF_001515645.1 Sinocyclocheilus grahami | reverse complement strand
AGGAAACATCAGATTCTTAGTTCAAACACACCTTTGTAAAAAGGTGCAAATGATACCTAATGTATCAAATAATAAGATTAAGTTTGAATACTTGAACGTCTCATCTGTCTGAAAGAGAGTTTTGATGCAATCTGAAGGTTCAAGTTGATCTTTGCTGAAGTTGGTTGATAAAAAAGAACCAGTTTGAGTCAGAGAATCTTGGTGAATGGAAAAGTCAAGGCCGAAGCCTGGCACGTACTTAAGGATGTCCTGGAGCGTTTGCTCACATCTTCATCTTCTCAGAATTCAACCAAACCACCGACTCTGGGGCGGGTCACTGATGTGAGGCCTTTAAGGTCTGAGAAGATTCACGCCTCTCAAGATGGGCTTGTCCAATGAGAAAGGCCGGAATCCCAAGTGGGAGTTTGGAAATACTGGGGAGTTTATGACCCTTTGTGAGGGAAGCATGGTAATTTGCATATGGAACTAGATTCTCAGATTCTCAGGACACTAATATATTGCCTATGTACCAACATATAATATACACGCTCGTTTAGATCATCAGAAGATAGATACTAAGATACTAAACATGGTAAGATTACATGAACGAGTGGTTATATCATAAGCATGCATAAAACAGTATACAATACAAAAGACCATATACAAGAAGATAGTAATCATACACAATGACCTGGGGATATGCATGATAGGAAGGTCATAGAAAAATGTGTCTATGAGTTGATGAAAGAAGTTGTTTCCTATTGCAGTATGTGTCTGTTTTAGAGAGAATTGAGTAGGGGGGAAGATTCTCTCTACATACTTTTAGGTCATAAAGTTTATCTGATCTGGCTGAATTGTCCTGGTTGCCATGGTAACCAGGGGCCTGGTGTGTTACAGAGTATTTGTTAAATATAGCTAACAAAATATATATTGTGTGTTTGATTGGTCCAGACGCTACAAATTCCCCCCTTTCAAACGTTGTTGTCCGTCCAATAGACAACAGTGAGCGACATCAAAGGTGCAGAACAATCGAACACACACCTGCCACTCACGGCTGGGAGATAGTGGTGGCTCTCTGGCTGTTGGTGCCTCCGGGAGTGGTTGTGGTGCCGTGGTGGATGCTGTCAGGTGGTGCGCTGTGGTGATGTAGGCTGTAGCAGGGTGTGGGTCCTCGAGCTTATGCAGCACGTGTCGAGGCTGTGCCACCTGTCATCCTAGTGATGATGGCAGGAGAGCAGCAGG
>NW_015506861.1:148149-167246 GCF_001515645.1 Sinocyclocheilus grahami | reverse complement strand
GAGAGAGAGAGAGAGAGAGAGACCTGATCGGTTGTGTTGGGTCATTCCTAGCCATTTTCTGTTCTATAGGAATCTGCTCCCATTTGAAGTGTAAACTCCAGTCGAAACCTGACATCAGAGGGGAAAAAGTGAGGCAGTTATTTCTGGAATCAACACATGCAGTAATTTTTAATCGGTCGACTGATATTTTGATGGCCGATACCATACACATGATGTCATTTAAACAACGTGCAAAACAACTGCTGCGATGAAATGTAATTTAATTTACAAACTAAACTGAAATAATTAACTGCAAAAAAAATTAACCTGTAAAATAAAAGTATTAATTTAGTGACTTCTTGATTCTGTAATCCTGTTACAGTATTTTTCATAGTATAAAATGCTTCCCTGTAGTTCAAGCAGTAGAGCCTGGCAAATTAATAAATGTAAACTATAGTATTTTTCACAAATAAAGAAATAGTTAAAAACCTGAATAAAAGCTAACAGCGCGCTACACACTGGGAAACATATTTTCTCAAAGACCAGTTAATGCTGATTTTACATATGAGATGAATATGACATGGCAGCAAACTGGATATAGTACATAGTACTGGATATAGTACAACATTTGAAATCTGTGCTCAGGTGTTGGTGTTTTTTCCGTTGTCAAAATAAAAGATGCTTCCGACACTCATCAGCCAAGCAAAAAATAATAATATATCAGCTGGTATATCAGACTTTATAAATGAACCAGTTTATCCTTCAAAGCTCAGGTGAACAATCAACTGTGGTTAAAATGTCACTTGGGATCTTATGTGAGTTTGTCGGTGTGCCGAGCATAAGTGGCTTAAAGATAAGTTACAAGTATCTTATGATAACCTCTGAGAATCTCTATGACAATATCAAGATGCTGTTAAAGCAGCTAGATCTTATTTCTAGCTAATTATATTGCATAATGTAAATAACCCGAAGGTTTTGTTTGCAGCCATAGATAAGGTACTGAGTCTGTCTATTAATATTTTCTCTACTGCGACTAAAGACTTGTGTGAGAGTTTAAAAAAATATTTAATTGATAAGGTTGATTTTATATGCTTGAAAATTTTACCAGTAGGCAATGTTGTAATCGATGCAATGAATCCTTCTTATTGTTTGAGTAAAACAATTGTTTGAGTATCATTAGAGTGTTCCTCCTTCACGATTTTTTAAGGAGGTTGCAGACATTATTGGTCCTTTTATTCTATTGATTATTAATAGTAGTTTATTTTATGGCACTGTACCATCAGCGATTAAGCATGCAATCATTGAACCTGTTTTAAAGATAACGAACTTGAATTCACAGGATTTAAAAAATGTCAGACCCATTTCTAAATAGTTTTTTATGAATAACATCTTGGAGAAGGTTGTCCATTTTCAACTTGTTGATTTCTTGACTGAAAATGGTATAATGGATACTTTTCAGTCTGGATTTAGAACTAAACATAGTACTGAATCAGCGTTATTAAAAGTTACAAATTATATTTTGTTAAATATTGACTTCGGGAAATGGGTTGCCTTAATGCTGTTAGATTTGAGCACAGCCTTCGATACAATAGATCAGTGATGGGCAAACTTGGCCCTTCCGGGCCACTTTCCTGCAGAGATTTGATCCAACCCTGATAAAACTCACCTGCCTATAGCCTTCTAGTAGTCTTGAAGACAATGATTAGCTGGATCAGGTGTGTTTGATTAGGGTTGGAGCTAAACTCTGAAGGAAAGTGGCCTGGAAGGGACAAGTTTTCCCACCCTTACTGCAATAGATCATGTCATGTCATGTAGAACGCCTTAGAGACCATGTAGGGACAAACAGTGTTGCCCTTCAGTGGTTTTCTTCTTATTTGCAGGATCGGACATGCGCTGTAAACATCTGTAATTTTGTTTCTGGACCTGCGACTATCTCTTGGGGTGTTCCACAGGGATCGATTATTGGTCTAACCCTGTTTTTGTTATACATGTTGTCTTTAGGGTCGATTTTTAGGCAATACAATATAAATTATCATTTGTATGTGGATAATTTACAACTGTACCTTCCTCTTGGGTGTGATGACTGTACATCATTTGCTAATTCTTCTATGTGTTTGACTGAGGTAAAGGGATTGTTAACAAATAATTTCCTACAATTAAATGAGGATAAGACCGAGTTTATTATATTTGGGAATAGACTCCCTGAGAAAGAACTGGTTGAGAGTTATGGCCTATTGTCAAACAACATGCATAGTTTTGGGAAGAATTTAGGAGTAATTAGGACTCAGATATCTGCTTTGATCACCAAGTAAACAGTGTTGTGAAAGGACCTTTTTTTCAGTTATTCTGAATCAGTTATCTGAATTGAAACCTATCCTTTCTACCAAGGATCTGGAAACTGTTATGCATACTTTCATTTCCACAAGATTGGATTATTGCAATGCTTTATATTTAGGCCTAAGTGAATCTCTGGTTACTTGTCTTCAGTATGTTCAAAATGCTGCTGTGAGACTTCTAATTAATAAAACGGGATTATATAACGCCTGTGTTGATATCTCTTCTCTAGTTACCTGTAAATTATAGAATTCAGTACAAGGTGTTAATGTTTGTGTACAAAGCATTGCACAATCAGGCTCCTAAATATATAAAGGACATGCTGTCTCCTTACCAATCTCAACGTCATCTGCGCTCTTCTCAGAACTTGCTCTTAACGGTTCCTCAGTCTCGTTTAAGGCGTAGTGGAGATCGCGCCTTTTCAGTTGCGGCTCCTAAGCTCTGGAATGCCTTGCCACTATTCATAAAATCTTCATCAACTATGGACATTTTTAAAAGGAACTTAAAGACTTATTTCATCAGGCTTTTGGCGTTTGAGTGGGTCGGATTAATGTGAGTGATTTCGTTGTACAGTTTATATTGGTGTCATGCTGTGTTGGTATTGTATGTTCGTAAGGTTATTTTTTTTTATTATCACTGTACAGCAATTTGGTCAATTTTCATGATTTTGAAAGTGCTTTATAAACAACCGCTGAGTTGAGTTGTGCTTTAAGTATCAACTCTGTCTCATATGTTTGTCTCCTAATATTCCTTGATAACAATAAAATTAGACATAAATGAGTCAAATTTTTACAAACAATATCAATCAATATCAAAATTACTAAAACAAACTAAAATTAAAATGCAAACTAAAAAATATGAAAATAAAAGTTAATTTTAAAATACTAATAAATATTATAATAGTATATAAGTAATAGTAAAATAACACTGGTTCATAATGAGATCTATTGATTGCAGACTTTGGCGTCTTGGCAAATCTGAGCACAGTCTGAGATATCGAAGACGTTAGAGGAGAAACGTGTGAGATTATTCTCATCAGAAACATCTTTCTCCTTTTACTCTCATTGCATAGAAACAAATATTAAAGAGATTAAATTGATACATTAAAGAGATTTTTTTTTTGTTTGTTTGTTTTTGTGTGCTAAAGCAGTGAGATCTCTCTCACCTCCTCTCAGGTCTGCAGAAGCGGCCAGGTAGGCAAAATTATCCAGACTGATCACATCAATGATGGGACTGACCGCACGCGTGTGATCCTACAAGAGAACACAAACCACAAATGACCAGTGTAATTATGGGTAAAAAGCTTTGCAATTATTTGATTTATTTAGTAATTATTGAATTTCAGGCCATACAAGCAGAAAGGAGGACACAAGCCATTTGTGTGTCTCCATGAAGACCCTGCTGAACTTTCTTAAAGGGGCCATATGATGCTGCTAAAAATAACATTATTTGGTCTATTTGGTGTAATGAAATGTGTTTATGCGGTTTAAAGTTAAAAAACACATTATTTTCCACATACTGTACATTATTGTTTCTCCTCTATGCCCCGCCTTTTTGAAATGCGCCGATTTTTACAAAGCTCATCGGTCCGAAAATGCGAGGTGTGCTGTGATTGGCCAGCTATCCAGTGCGTTGTGATTGGCCGAATACCTCAAGTGTGAGACGGAAATGTTAAGCCCCTCACATACTGTTGATGGCGTGTCCCGGCCGGAGCGATGAGAGAAAAACATTAAAACCCATTACAAACGAGGCATTTGTTGCATCCAGTGGGGACATAATTACTGATTATAATGACTTATACTGTCTTTTTACACGTTGCGTTGCATTGCATTGCGCCGCGTAAACATAAAACTCTATCTGCATTTGTGATCAGAGAAATGACAAAAAACAGGTGCTACTCTACACTGCCCAAAACTCGCGTTTAAATCATCAGTGGCAAATCCTTTAAATGAAAACGTACTTACAGACTGTGAGTCAGAACAGCCGTCATTGTAGTCTACTCTCCCAGGATCAGTAAACAGTCCTCCATAAAATGTGCTGCACACATCTGGATATTTGGGTTAAACTGTTCTGGAACAGTGTTGTAAATACAACTTAACCACTGATTTGTAGTCGTGTCCTCTTTTGGAAGACCAAACAAAGTAGTTTCGCTTTCACAATGAAAAACAACAGCCTAGCGTGAGGGGAAGCCCCGGCTTAGCGTGCGCTGAGGCCGGGATAGAGTGAGCTGAGGCCGGGCTAGAGTAAACTGAGGCCAGGCTAGCGTGAGCTGAGGCTGGGCTAGAGTGAGCTGAGGCAGCGGGGTCAAGAACGGCGCGCCCGGCGGATCCGACGAATGAGCGGCAACCACATGTGACGACCCCGAGCTGGACTCCGCTTGGACGTCCTCTTTTGGTAGACCAGACAAAGTAGTTTCGCTTTCACAACGAAGCACACAGCATCTTCACGACATGGTTGCAGCGTCAACAATACTACAGTGAGAATAAAAGTTACGCCTTTCTTTGCGTGAACATTTGGGTGGCGTTATGCAAATCTTCCCACATAGTGAGGTAGATATGTGGGGGCGTGTTAGAACGAGCCGTTTTAGGTAGGTGTGGCTGACTCTGAACTTTTATAAAGAATATCTCTTTGGATTTGAGACTTTAGTCTTTGCAACTTTACAGATCTTCTTTATGCACCAAGAGCTTGTAACACTCCAAAGAGAAAGGAAAAATTGAAATCGCATCATATGCGATTAAATATTGTTAAATTTAAGGCTTAAATTTAAACTCAAAATAAGGTTTTAAGTTGAATTAGGAGGACATTTTTTAGAGCATGAAATGAAATTTCATCTATTTTCTAAATTCATTTTATGGATCTTATTATGAATGATTTGTCTCGGGTTACTTGACTGTAACCCTGTTCCCTGAAAAAGCGAGAACGAGATGCTGCGTTTCAATAACGCTTATGAGAACATTCTTTGTTCGACCGGTTGTGAAGCACTGTGTCAAAGATGCCAAGAATTGGCTAAAATAACCTTTGTGGGTGACGTCATTTGATTATGTGCACCTGCGGGATTATAAATAGACGTGAAACAGACACACCTGCAGGTTATACCTTTGTCTGAAGGGATGTCCAGGCACGCCTACGTCTCAAAGGGAGAACTCTTGCTAAAGCCATAGAGGATGCAACCCTCCTATTTGAATGGGCCCTAACTCCTAGAGGCGAAGCTTGACTGCGTGCCTCATAGGCTAGGGCAATAGCATCTGTGATGAGTGGGGGCGGGGCCGAGAGCTGTGGGAACAGAGCAAGGCCAGTGGAGTAAGTGATAATGCACGACACCTGCGCCACACACCGGTCTCGAGTTCCATGGAGGAGCTCCAGAAGGATAAAAGGAGGAGTGACGACAGTGCAAGACGAGAGAAGACCAGGCCTGGACTTTATTTTGTGTTTTGTGTGCGGCAGTTGTCCGCGAGGGGCTGCCGCTTTACTTTCATTTTGTGTTGGTTTAAAAGTGTTTAAATGTTCGCCGGTTCCCGTCTCCTTCCCAAACTACGAACTTTGTTACAGCATCCCTCACCAAATATGACATTGTTTGTCTCATGGCAGGTCTCACGGTTGCGGCCCCCATAGCATATGAAAAGCTGCTCCGACTTATGCCACTGGCTAGTGCAGTGGACGTAAATCTGAAGAGCACATACTGGACACAGTAAGTGAAGTCTTTCCTGCTCTGGTGCCGTAAACGGTGGAGGGCAGAAGGCTTCAAGAATGACTGGATTTAAGGTCGAGAATGGAACTTTGAGAAGATAGGGAAGATGAGGATGCAAAATAGCTTTGACCAGCCCAGGGGCAAAATTTAAGTAGGATGGCAAGACTGACAGAGCCTGCAAATCCCCAATTCTCTTTAGAGAAGTAATAACCATGAGAAAACCCAACTTTAGAGTCAGAAACTTGACAGGCGCTGACACAAGTGGTTCGAAAGGGGTCCCAACTGGACCCTCGAGCACTATAGTTAAGTCCCACGAAGGGACTGTCGCTCTGGTGGGCGGCCTCAACCACTTAGCTCCATGAATGAAGCTGGTGACATGAGGGTGCTTTCCCACAGAGATCCTGTCAATCAGAGCGTGGCAAGCCGAAATAGCAGCCACATAGATTCTGAGAGTACCAAGACATGTACCTGAGGACAGTGTTTTTTGCAGGAACTCTAGCACTGAAACAACTTGGCAGTGAACTGGGTCTGCATGGTGTGTCATACACTACCTTTCGAAAACACGCCATCGGAGGGCATAACTTCTTCTAGTGGAGGGAGCCCTAGCACTCAGAATCATCTGTACTACATCGGCTGGAAGCCTACATGTAGCATCTCTTAGTTGGTCCCCCACAGGGGCCAGACATGAAGGTTTCAGAGCTCGGGCCGGGGATGAAATACTGTCCCCTGCACCTGAAATAGGAGATCCCTCCTGACCGGAATCGCCCATAGTGAGCCATCGAGGAGAGATATTAGATCTGAGAACCACAGTCAGGTCGGCCAATGGGGCGCTATCAGTAAGAGGCGAGACCCTTGTTGACAGACCTTGGCCAGGACTCCTGGGAGCAGAGCGATCGGGGGAAATGCGTAAAGATGTAGTCTGGGCCACGTGTGGGCCATTGCGTCCAGACCCAGGGGAGCTGGAGGAGTCAGAGAGAAGTAGAGGGGACATTGTTCTGTCCCCTGCAAAGCAAAGAGGTCCACCTCTGCTTCGTAAAATCTTTCCCAGATTTGACTGACTACTTCGGGGTGGACTACTTCTGCTGCCACATTCATATGCCCGGGAATGTAAATCGCCCTGAGGGACAGGAACCTGTTCTGTGCCCAAAGAAGAACCTGCTGCGCTAGCCAGTTCAGGCGGCGCAACTGTAGTCCGCCATGGCAATTTATGTAAGAGACTACCGCAGTGTTGTCCACCCACACTGGCACATGGTAGCCTCTTAACTGCTGGAGGAAGTATTTCAGGGCCCGAAATAGAGCCTTCATTTCAAGGTAATTGATGTGCCAGTCGAGAAGATGACCTCTCCAGATCCCTTGGGCTGGACGGCCATCTAAGACCGCACCCCAGCCCGTGAGGGAAGCGTCTGTTGTTAGCATCTTGCAACGACAACACGCACCTAGAGTGGCACCCAAAGTCAGAAACCGGGGTCTGAACCCCATAGAAAGGGTACGAAGCCCCTGGCGCATAACCCTTATTTGCCTCTGGGGGTTGGCCCTTAGATGAAATTCCCTAGCTCTGAGCCACAACTGAAATGGTCTCATGTGCAGGAGGCCCAAAGGTATCACCGTGGATGCAGCTGCCATGAGACCTAGAACCCTTTCAAAGTAATGGAAAGTAACATTCTGGCCAAGCTTGATATTCTTTAGGGTGTTTAGAATGGAGTCGACACATGCACGAGACAGCTGTGCCCGCATTGTGATCGAATTCCATACAACCCCCAAATACATTGTCCTCTGGGCAGGAGAGAGAATGCTTTCCTTGGCATTGGGTCTCAATCCCAGAGATTCGAGATGAGCTAGGACAACATCCCAATGTCGAAGCACAAGCTCTTGAGACTGAGCCAAAATCAGCCAGTCGTCTATGTAATTTAAAATGTGAATGCCCTGGACTCGCAGAGGAGCCAGTGTTGCATCCATGCATTTTGTGTATGTGCGGGGTGACAAGGCTAGGCCGAATGGAAGAACCAGATACTGGTAAGCTTTGCCCCCGAAAGCGAACCTCAGGAACTTCCTGTGTTGTGGCAGGATTTCTATGTTTCTATGTTCTGAGGTAGCGGTTCAACCCACAAAGATCTAAAATTGGATGCAAACCCCCACCTTTTTGGGAACCAGAAAATACCGGCTGTAGTAGCCTGACTCTCTGTCTGGCAGGGGAACACTTTCTATGGCCCCTTTGTTCAGCAGAGCTTGCAATTCCTGTGTCAACAAATGTGCTTATTCCGGTTTCACAGAAGTGGAGAACACACCGTTGAAACACGGAGGGCGACGCGCAAACTGTATCCTGTAGCCTTTCTCTACTGTCCTTTTGACCCACGGAGAGATATTTGGCAGTAGTTTCCATGCTGCCAATTTCTCTGAAAGGGGCACTAGTTTTGACACTTCACTTTGCTTGGGGAATATTAGATGTTCGGTGTCCTGAAACATGGCAGGAGGCAACCAAACATTTAACATTTAGCTGGAGACGACTGTGTCAACAGAGCCACCAAATTGGCCGGAAGGAGAGATGGGGGCATCAAGGAGTAATATGATGCCCTTGATGCCCATGAGGTTCAGCCACATGTGCCTCTCCGTGGAGACCATAGGTGCCATTGAATGGCCAATGGCACAGGCCGTCGGCTTAGTCGCACAGAGAGACAGGTCTGTGGGCCAGCGAAATTCGGAAAACAATGGCCAGGCTCATGCTCAAGTCCTTGAGCAGGTCAGCCTGGTACACCTACAAACCCGCCATGGTGTGCAGGGCAGCACCAGCCTTATCCGCTGCTTGGAATGCTTTCCCCCCCAGTGAGGATGTCAACCTACAGGGCTTGGTGGGAGCATTGTTTTTTTCAGAGAGGATGAGCTCCCAGGGGAGAGATAGCCCATAAACGTATCTTCCACCTGGGGAATCATCATGTAGCCCTGTGCCTTTGCATCCATGATAGTCGAATAAATTGACGTTGAAGGCACAAAGACATGGGACGAATAGGGCTTACTCCATGAATGAGTTAACTCGCCATGGAGATCGCCAAAGAAGGGGAGAGACCCTCCTTCCCTCCCCTTGGCCACCTGACAGTAATCTGTCATCAAGCTTCGAGCATTTGGGGGTCTCCTGCGGCCAGTCCAACTTTAGTTTGCCGACTGCCCGACTGACTTCTTGGCTGACACATGTGTTGACACACGTTCTTCACGACCAGTTATTGAAACGCAGCATTGAGAGTAGCTTTTGATAGGGAACATCCATGCATGTGTTAAAATTTTATTTAATGTTTAATTTAATGTTATTACTGGATCTTCTAAAACTCTAAAGCCATCCAAACAGATCAGCCAAAACCAGTAGTATAATATAAACTAAATTGTTTAAATAAATTAAAATATTTTTTTCTCCAAAAGAGGAAAAAAAATATGAAGAGAAGGATCATGGCATTCAGAAGAGAGAAAGATGTCAAATTTATCATCTCTCCCTCAGCAACTGTATTTTTGTTATGGTCCGCGTAAGAAAGCTCACGAAGACGCAGATAAACACTAGGGAATAGACATTAATAACAAAGATACTGGAGACAGGAATGAATTACATGCCAATATAAACATGCCAAATATAACACTGAGGGAGAACTGAGGACTTATAAGCATGAACCAAACAAAGGAACTAATGAGGTAATTAACAAGACAACAGGTGGAAAAAATGAACTAAATCAGAAGACAGGAAAACTAGGTCAAGCCAACAACACAACAGAAACACAAGACATACATGTTACAATTTTATTGCCAAGGTAATATAACACAAAGTATAGTGTTATAAATGCATATTCAATATTTAAAAAATGAAAAATGTGGCTAGATTTAGGATGTTGATCATTGCAGAAATGCATCATCTGACTCTGTGTAAAGGCTCTGTGAATGTGCAGCATTCACTGATGCAGAGCATAGTGTGTTCTTTGCAAGATTTGCTACTTTGAAACTTTGCTTGCTGCTGTGCATATACTTGTGCATACATAAAACTATTTTCAAGCATGTAAACCTGCAAGTGTCACATGAAAAAAAACTTGTGCCGGGGAAGTTAAGCCAAAGTTAAGCCAGTTGCAACTGTATAAGTAAAACAAGTGTTTTCAATTAGAGCTGGCGCTGTACACAAACACGCTGAACTCTGTGCTCAGAAATCCATCTATAACACACCCCACCTACAGCAGATTCATACAGCATTTGACATCAGGACACTCATCTCAGAAGAAGCCCATGGCTTGTCAGTAAAAATTAAATAAATAAATATAAAAAATAAAAATAAATAAATAAAAAATAAAAGCATTTTGTAAATCTAAATTTTGACATTTAACAAAAATAGATTTTTTTGTGGCGCATTTAATAGATTTGTATTTCTGTGTTCTGAATTTTTAGGAGTGAAACTAGTGGTAATCATTCAAATTCTAATATTACATAATTCAGAATTTCTTCTTTCTCTTGATGATCTCAGTATTTACAACTAATTTCACCTTTAAAAACCTAAACATCTGCTGTTTAAAAATACAAATCCATAAAAAATGTGTCACAAAAATTATTTTTCAATTCAAAATGACAAAATTCAAATAGTTTTCACGCCCCATATGTTTCAAGCAGTGTTTATCTGTTTAAATCTAACCGACTGTTGCTCAAGGCTTCAGACACTGATTCTTTTTCAAAGTGTTGAGGAGAGCACACAGTGTTTCTTTCAGTGTGTATCATTAGATTTCTTACAGCACTCATATTATTCAGATATGCGTATTAACTGCTTGTCCTGTTCCGGCCAAGGAGGTCGCCTATGAACTCTCTGTCTGTCCTGTTTCGGCCCAGGAGGTCGTTTGGGAACTGTTGTCCTGTCCCGACCCAGCCAAGGAGGCTGCCTCTGAACACTCAGCCTTGACTTCTCACAACTCTGTCTTTTAAAGTCTGAGCTTTTTTTTATAGCTCACAATTGGTTCTGGAATTCTGGAAAATTTCACATAGACTTTACTTTGGATACTTCTCCAGTTCTTATTGATTATGTTTTTAATATCATGTGAGGCAGCACTCTATTCAGTAACAAAATATGGTCTTGTGGAAATAATATTCTTATGTTTTACTTTATTCAAGGCTTTTTTTAATATACTCTCTGTTTAAATTGTCTTATCTTAATTGGGGTGAAACATTTAAAATTTGAATCAGATTTTACAACATCATATTTTACAGCATTGTTTTGTAAGACTTGGAAGTCATTGATTATTTGTCTTTTTTCTCCCTCTCCTTGTCTTTATTTTGATCTTGTGTTGTTCATTATTGATTTAAAATCATTATTTAAATGATAATTAATAAAAATCAATCAAAAAAGGAACTGTTATCTTTGCTCACTGATTGCAAGAGAAAATATGAATTTGTTAGGATAACAAATTCAAATTCCTCTATGATATAAATCTATGTATTGCATGTTTCTATAAATTTCCAATATTCATAAACATTTAAACAAACCACCTCCTGGGTGCCCTATGATTTCTTATAAGAACCATCCACACAATATATTATTTTTTTATTAAACCGTTGGTATCCACTCTTCCAGCTTTGTTCAGGACACAAAAGTTGTAATCAAAAATATCAAGGACATCTTTCTGGTAGGGCTGGAGTGGGGCCCATTTTACATAAATCTATTAGAACATGCCATGGAGTACAGAAACTCCTCTGTTAATAACTGGAATCTTTTCTGGGAACGTCCTTGTCATGAATCCGGTCCATGAACTTCCGTCTGCTTACCATCAGAGGTCACCCTTTCCATTACATTGACTCTCGCACTACACAAACTGTTGCATTTCATCCCGGACTACATATCCCATCATTCATTGCACTGATTGCACACAGCACTGATTGCACATAGCTGTTTCATATTACTCACTCACTATTTAACACTCACTCAAACAACCATTCTCGGCCGAGTATTGTATGCGCTTATCGCAAGCAGTGATAGCTACTTTACAGAGCCCTCGTTAGTTTCCCAGTCCTAGCCTTGTCTGTTTTCCCGGTTTCTGATCTTTGCCTGTTTTCCTGGATTTATCCCCTCTAGTCTCGCCCTTTTGATTCTGTTCGCCGATCGTTGACCTACGCTAGTCCTAGGATTATTCTTGTGTCTTGCCCGCCATATACCTGTTTGCCATTGTTCGACCCTGCTTGTGTTTCTGACCTCTTCTGCTTTAATAAAAGCTTGCACATGGATCCGCACGTCTCACGTCTTGTCAGCAATATTCACATAGAAAAACATTTCTTAAAAGGTAATAATATTTCAAACATTACTGTTTAACTGTATTTTTGATCAAATAAATGCAACCTTGGTGAGCACAAGAGACTACTTCAAAAACATTTAAGAAAATGTAATAATTTCAAACCTTTGACCAGTATACTTTACATGGGAAGTTTTTTTTAATTTTATTTAAAAGTTCATAAAGCCAAACCAAAATTAATTTTGCTTATCCAACTATGCATGATTATAAGGTTAGTTTTATTTTTAGTCATTTTATTTTTATTTAGCATTGTTTTGTTCCTGTTGTCTTACTCTGTCATTAGAAGCACTGATCTAGATAAGTTATTATTAAATAACTACCAGTCTGGGAAAGTTATAATATATTTCTGTCAGGACCCCTATCATCAGTTTGGATTGGCATATGGTTCTGTTCTGGGCAAGAACTCCCTGCGCATACATGCAGCCTAGCATGGACAAGAGCAGGGAGAGCAGCGATAAGCCCCCTATAGGTTAAACAGATCAGAACCAACATAAATGTACTGCAGATATCATTAATGTTCATATTTTAGAAATTAGTCTGATTTAAAAGGGAATCAGAAGGCCGAATCCTAACTGAACGAGAGGAGGAGCTGGGGATGGAGGAGGGTAATTAGCTATTGAGCCAACAAGAAAGCTGCTGATAATACTGAAGGACCTTATATAAGGATGCTGTGATAGGCATCGTTTCCCTATTGGTAGACGTGGATCAGCTGACAGTCAGCTGATGTGAGCTTGACTGATGTGACCTGCCAGAACTAACGCTACGCTTGATATTTGCTAATTTGTAAATATTTTGTCATTTTAGATTTATTTAGGTTATGTGGTCTGACCAATAGCAAGAGGTTTTGTTTTGCACAACCAGAGGCGTGTTCATGATGACATGTGTTGTGTTAGTGTAGACGTGAGCAGACGTACCTCTTTGACTCTCTGGATCATGGGCTGCAGCCAGTCTGTGTTGACCTCACAGTGACTGTCCAGGAAGGTGAGGATGGAGGCCGAAGCCGCAGACGCCCCTCTGACACGAGACCGGATCAGACCTGACCAGCACCAACACATGTTCATTCCCATTCATAACACATCGCCATTCCAAAATAATTATAACAACACTAAATAATACCATTATCAGCTGAGGCTTGTTTCTCAGGTTAACCCAGGTGAAAAAGAAGTACTCTTAAATGTATTACAAATATACTTGAAATTCAGATAGTATATTTATAGTACAATTGCACTCCTAACAAGCTTACTTGAAGTGTGTTAAAAATGTATTGAATTGCATTTTAATATATTTTTAAAATGCATACTAGAAGTACTTTGGTAATAAATATATGCTTAGTTACGCTTTTAATAAATATGTTAAAACACAAGCATACATTTGTGACATTTTAGTGTATTTACAGAAAACATACTTATTTTACTCTTACTTAAAAGTATATTTTATGTTTACTTTGTGTAAGGACATAGTAAAATGATACAGCTTTTAGTGATTTTAAAGTATATGTATCTTACTTATAAACCATATGTAGACATACTGCAATATATATTTAAATGTTTATGTAATGAACATGTGCTTCAGCCTGCTTTTCAAAAGGAAGATAAGTTAAAAAACATTTTTAACCTTTTAATATATTTCATAAAGTATATTAATTCACTCACAAATACATTATCTATAAAATAAGCAAAAGTAATCTTACATTGTACCATTCTTACATTGTTGTCAACTACGCCTTAGTAAAATAGCATATTTAAAATCAATATATTGTTCGGTTTTACTTGTTTGTACTTGTAAAAGAATACTAGTCTGTTTTGCAATACAATTCAAATATATTTTAATTTCAAAAATTTAAATACATGATATATCATGTATTCTTTTAAATACATGATATATTAATTGTAATAGGCTACTATTTAACTGTATTTCCACAAGCATTTCAGCATTGAATCATTTGAAGTGCATCATGAATCATATTTCCAAAGATATGCTTAAAACAACTATTTATTTACTTGTTTATGTACCTAAATTCAAACAAGCTCAGCTTACCACGTGACGCGCGAAAACAAACCTCATTGGCTTTTGTGGAAGTTTAGGCGTGCTTGCGTAACACGTGTTACAGAACCTGATTGGTTCTCGAGCATCGGGCAAACATATCTGAGCTACCGTTTACTAGTTCTGTTGGTTGTGTGTATGTGCGTTGATGGATGTGAATAAAAGTTTAAATTAAAACTGTTAAGTCATATAGAGCAATCACATCTCTTTAGAGGACTTGGGAGAAACCAATCGATTCAAATGGATTACTTTTGCAATGTTTGAAGTCATGAAATGTGAACAATTTTGGTGACTTTCAGCGGAGGGACATAAATCAGATTTCATTAAAATACATCAGTTTTTGTTTCGAAGATGAACGAAAGTCTCGAAGGGTTTGGAACAACATGAAACAGAGTACTTGATTACAGAATTTATATATATATATATATAGGAAAAATGACTTGTAAACTCAATGGCACACAAAGCCATTTGACTTTCAACTGTGATCAGCTTTTGATCAGCTGAGCAGTTCTGTACGGTGGCCGAGAAGTGCAAAACAAATCACAATTCTGAAAACAAAATAACAAATTACAAATGCAAATGCAAATCTAAAAAACTAAATAACAATTCAGAAAACATTATAACAAGTTAAAAAAACACAATGACACATCTGAAAACAAAATAGCAAGTCAGAAAATACAATGACAAATCCAAGTATAGGCCTCTGCAGACCAATGTCATTTTCATCTCATCTAAATTATAATGCCTGAATACTGCCTGATAAAGTAGCGTTTATGAGAGTTGCGCAGCTTTTGTGTACAGCTGTTACAGGGGGGGGGTTGATAAATAAAGCAATCCCATGGCACACTGAAATAGCAAACAGGGGAAAAAGATAGAAAGGGGACAAATCAACAATTAAACACTGCGTCGTCAGTGTTGGTATTGTATCAGACATTTGCACTTAACATTATATGAAAATCAAGCTCAAATTGAGTTAACAAGGTTTTTGACCAGCGAATGACGGAGATCTGTGTTTTGTCTGTCTATAGAACGGCTGCATCTGAGGCAGCAAGTGCATTGCATTATACACTTTCATCAACTTTTACAGGTTATATAACATTTATTGTAGCTATATGGGTGCTTAGTTTTTCTTGTTGTTTAATATACTTGGCCAAAATCTCATGATATAAATGATGAAGCGTGATATGCACAGGATATTAAAAATGTACAAAAAGTATATTGGCTACAACTAGATGGCAAACAGCCTACTTCTCCACTCTTCAAACACACAAACACATTAGCCTTTAAATAGCTGTACTATTCAAACGTCAGTTATTTATTTACCCTTGCATTGCAAAAATCTGAAAAAAAAGTCTCCTCCTGTGAGATCTGGAGATCTGTCTCCTCCTGTGCGCGGTGTGTCAATCTGAATGGAGGCGGGGTGAAGTTATGAGGTTTCGCTGACAGTTTAAGGATTCAATGGCGTTATTAAGTTTTATTATTGGTTAAATATTTGTAAAAAACCCTCTGATTTAACCCTCTGAAATAATAATAACGAAATATAATAGAGATATTAAGTTTGGATAATTTTTCATGGCACACCTGACTGGGCTAGGGTATGGCAACTGCCATACGGAAACGGTCTTAATGCTGTTTGATATAACTCAATTCATTTAATTTTCCTAATAAAAAGACTGTTGAACTCTTAAAATATTTTGTATTTATATTCTCCCCTTTAAATTCTCTCCGCCCCACATAAAAAAATCCTAATTTAACACACCTCTGCCTGTTTTTTTTTTGCATTCCCATTTGCTCAAATAGCAAAAGAAAAACCCACAATAGTATTTTCACGACTTATAAAAAGAATAAAAAAATGAGAGAGATACTGATAACGGCAGTCAGAAGAGAGAACTGTCAAATTTACGTCACTGCCAGATGCTGTAGCAACACCCTCGCAATAGCGTTAACTAGTTTTTTGTATTCTGATTCAAAGGTAATATAATACAGAGTACAGTGTTGTAAATGTATGCATATTTTTATTCCATAGTAAGGGCAATTCATACAATACATTTAAACTGAGCTACTTTAATACCATCTCAGTTCTTTCTACCGCTAGTCTGCTGTTCTTCCTGTATAATTTGATTGACAGATGTCTCGTCCAGTCAGCGGTAAGTAATCTATTCTATTAAACCAATGGCGCTGTCTCAAACTATACCTACCTCTTCCGGTTTGTCTGATTTGTCGTTGTGTTTTCTGACTTGTTATAATGTTTTCGGAATTGTTGTTGTGTTTTCGGAATTGTTATTTTGTTTTTTAGATTTGCATTTGCGTTTGTAATTTGTTATTTTGTTTTCAGAATTGTGATTTGTTTTGCACTTCTCAACCACCGTATTTCTGCAAAGAAGAGCGGGCAAATATTGCAAAGTTTCTGGTTTCATTTTAAAAATAAATCTTTTAATCTCATATCAATGGATCTCACAGGTTTTATTCTGGTTCACATATTTCCTAATAAAGTGACTGTTGGGGCTCTGAGTGTCATGCTAACTTTGGATTCAGCACTTCTGTCGAAGAGATGTTAGGCCTCATTAACATTATGTTCAATGTAACACAGAGTGCTGTATGGTGACGACAGTCAAGAGGATAAAAACAGACGCTCGTGTCAAGCTCGATGAGGATTTAGTCCAAGCTTTGAAAGGTGAGAACAGAAATTCTATGCATATCTATGCAAATTAAAATACATATATTCAAAAACACCACTCAAAACCACTGATTAATTATTTTTCCTTTCACAGACCCTGCGATGCAGTTTTCATAAGACCACAGTGTCTGAATTGCAAGCCCTCAGTTGCAGAAAATGCAACAAGTCGTACTCAAATAAAAGTGATCCTCCACTTGAACATGGCGATGGTAACATTTAAAATGTTCTTTCTTTGTTCGGTTTAGCCATTTGCAGGCTTAACTTTGTAAAAAAAAAAAAAAAAAAAACGCACTTTATTCACACCTGCGCTTTATTGTTTTTCAGTAACTTCTTTATGTGTGTGTGTGTGCGCGCAAAATTGCATTGTGATAAATTTTTATTCAGTGATGGAATATTTATAGTGTACTTTCCAGTAATACAGGTATAACAGAAATGTTCTACAAATTGACTGAAATAGTTATTTTATAGCATTTCACTGATCTTTATTTTAATTTATTATAAATTATTTTGGTCAAGAGTTTGTATATGCTGCTGTACTTTTTAAAAGTACTCAAGGAATTAATTGTTGTAATGTACACAAGATATAGCAAATTAAAGTTTTCTAGATGTGAAAGTGTGTGTAATGCTCATTTAATGATTTTTGTACTTTTTAATATAGCTTTATAACAAACTAATAGTGTGTTGGTGATTTATGATGAGTTGAAATGCTATTGAAAATGTACTAGAATCACATTAAAGTGAAGCTTAAAATACAGTATATTCTAACTGTACTTCAAGAAGTATAAAAGTGTATTGTAAATAATGAAGTACAATTACATTACTTTAAGTTGTTCCATTTTAACACAACACAAATATATTGCAATTAGCTTAAAGTTCATCTTAAGCATATCTTAAAGAGCACTTCATATATTTTGTTCCAAAATAACACATTTATTATGCACTTAGTATAATATAATAAAAATATAATAAGTGCATCGATATTAGTACAACTTAAGTGTATTTCTTTTTTACCTGGGAAAGGCCACATGGAATGGGAGTTTTGTGCCATTTTAATCCATATCTGGTAGAATTAACTTCATCTAAAAGTTAATTTACCTTAAGCAGATATACAATACCATTATAAAAGTTTGGGGTCAGTCAGATCTAATGTTTTTTATGTTTAATGTTAATGTTTTTGAAAGAAGTCTCTTCTGCTTACCAAGGCTGCAATTATTTGATTAAAAATACAGCAAAACATTTTTTGAAATATTATTACAATTTAAAATAAGTGTTTTCTATTTCAATATATTGTAAAATGTAATTTTATTCTGTGATGTAGAGCTGAATTTTCAGCATCATTACTCCAGTCTTCAGTGTCACATGATCTTCAGAAATCATTCTAATATGCTGATTTGATGCTCAAGAAATATTTCTGATTATTATCAGTGTCGAAAACAGTTGTGCTGCTGAATATTTTTGTGGAAGCCATGAAACAATTATTTTTAAGATTCTTTGATGAATAGAAATTTGAAAAGAACAGCATTTATTTGAAATAGAAATCTTTCGTAACATTATAAATGTATTTACTGTCACTTTTGATCAATTTAATCATTACTTACTAAATAAAATAATTAATTTATTTTTCTTATTATTATTTATTTATTTTTAATCTCACTGACTCAAAACTTTGTAACAGAAGTGTGTGTATTTAAACTTTGCAGGAAGTACGTGTCAATATGCATTTATTATAACATTTAATATGTTTAGTATATGAATGTATCTCACACGTACCTTCCCGGCGCTCGTTTCTCAGGCAGCGCACCTTCGGGATCTGAGAGAGCAGTCGACAGTCTTCAGCTACAGAGAGACAGACAGAGAGAGAGAGAGAGAGAGACAGAGATAGGAACATCAGATTTCCCAGAATGCACCAACAAGAGAGTGCACATGTGCATATCAACATTTCAACATGATCATGTTAATGGACAGTTAAGACTGTAACACACAAGATACATGTAAACAGTGCATGAATGAAACAAGCACGCACACACACACACACACACACACACACACACACACACAAACATACAGACAGACACACACACCA
>NW_015506861.1:137235-147948 GCF_001515645.1 Sinocyclocheilus grahami | reverse complement strand
GATGGAAGAGGCAGGTGATGGCAGAGAGGAGGATGTTAAAGAGCACCGGAGCCAAGACACAGCCTTGCTTCACCCCAACGTTTACCTCGAAAGACTCAGACAGGAGTTCTCCCGTGAGTACTCTGGCTTGCATCCCATCATGCAGCTGCTGTAGGATGCTGAGAAACTTGGGTGGTACCCCAAGTTTGGAGAGGTTTCTCCAGAGCAGCTCACGGTTGATGGTGTCAAAAGCTTTGCTGAGGTCGATGAAGGCTACGTAAAGGTCTTTGTGCTGTTCTCGACTCTTCTCCAGCAGCTGCCTCAAGACAAAAACCATATCTGTCGTGGATCTTGACTTCCGGAAGCCACACTGAGTTTCCGGAAGCACAGCTTCCGAGATGTGTTCGACCAATCTGCTGAGCATGATCTTGGCCAGGACTTTCCCTGCAATGGAGAGGAGAGATATCCCGCGGCTATTACCGCACACTGCTCTGTCTCCTTTCTGCTTGTAAATGACCACGATGTTAGCATCCTTGAAAACAGTTGTGCTGCTTCATATTTTTGGTTAGTGTTTAGTATAGATTAGCTCTATTACACTGAAAAAATGTAAAATCTAAAATAATTGGTTTTATTCAAGACAAAAATATTATTTATCATAACCAGTGTTATTGTAGTATTATATATTTTTTATGTTAAATTAGAATATATTTTTATACTGTCTGTTTCACTTTAATTTTAAACTTTTAGTAATTTGTTTTACTAGCCTTTCTTTTAACAGTCTATATAGTATTTATTAATTTTTATTTATTAGTTTTAGTCTATTTAGTTTTAGTGATTTTAGTACTTAAACTTTAAATGTAAATGAGAAACGATGCCTTGGCAACTAGCTGAAATAAAATACGATTAAGGGTTTTTTATATTTTATTTCAAGTAACAAAGAATTTTTAATAAAAAATGTATGTTTTTATTATTATTATTTACAGTTTTAGTTTGATTTATTTATGTTAGTTTTAGTTATCAATACAGTTTTTCTCGACTGCTAACACAATTCACCATTTCCTCACAACTATAAACACAATCTCAAAACTACACACACACTTCCAGGTCAAATTCAAATAGTTTAGTCAAAAACATGTTCTCTTTTGTCAGACTCAAACTTTGGCCTCAGATGATACACAAACCTGTCAAATACACAGACTATTTTCCTGCCTACACTCTTAAAAATAAAGGTGCTTCACGATGCCATAGAAGAACCTTTTTGTCTAAATGGTTCCATAAAGAACCTTTAACATCTGAAGAACCTTTCTGTTTCACAAAAGCTTCTTTGTGGCGAAAGAAGGTTCTTCAGATTATAAAAACACAAGAAAGAGATGGTTCTTTAAAGAACCGTTGACTGAATGCTTCTTTGTGGAACCAAAAATGGTTCTTCTATGGCATCGCTTGAAGAACCTTTTGAAGCACCTTTATTTTTAAGAGTGTAGAGAACACTAGTGAGATCAATTCAAAACACTGCTACAAAAACCTCCTTTTGGGAAACAGGAATTCTTTTGCTAGTCAATGTCTGTTACATTATACGACATAAATAGAGGTGTGCAGATACCGTAAAATTCAGCAATAAACTTTAAGTAAAGTTTACTGTCATTACACTACTGTAAAGAGATCTTACAGTAAATGAAAAGCACTACAAGAGAAAAGTTCAAAACCCAAACAACAGAACATACAGTAAACACACATTGCAATATACTGTCTGAACGACATGAATAAATAAATTAATTCATGCATCCATTCATTCATTCAGCATCCTAAACCAATTTGCATTACAGTATTGGTAGTATCCTTATTTGTTATAGTAGTTTCTTAGTCTTCTGACAAAAGACTTCTCTCAGTTCTGCACAAATACAGTACACACTTGGCTACAAATCAGTTCAACAGTAATGAGTTTGAGGCTGTATAACATGTGCTACAGTATTTACTGTAGATAGAATAATGAAAGTTCTCTCATCTGAAGTACTGCTACTATGTACTGTAATTATATAATACACAAAAGTGTATCATGTAAGTAGTATTGAAACCCTGTAGATGAGCTGTAGTAGTGCTGGGCGGTATGACCAAAAAATTACCTTTGACCTCATCCCCTTCGTTTTTATTTTCCACTCCTATTCCTCTTTGTCTCCCACTACCAGGATTAATTTTCTAAAACTCATAATCACTTGTGTTCTTGTTCATATCATCCTGAGATTCTGACCTGTGTGTCATCAGTTTTGCTACTGAATGTTCACACATGGATAAATGTGTGCTGTTTGAGTTAATTTTTTGATGCTTGAGTTAATTATATTGTGTGTTTGTGTTTTCTGAATGAGAACCTGGTTAAACCTGTGCAAAACGATGGTGTTTTTTGTGTAGAGTAACACTGCAGAAAAAACACTGAGCAAATTGGAACGAGTGTGCAAACAGGTGAAATGTGTTAAAAGTTTTGAGAAACGTGTCTTTGTTTCGAGAACCGTATGAATGGCTTGGAAAATTGGGCCAAATGAATCAGTTATAGTGTGTCAGCAATCGAGAAAAACTGTAATAACCTAGCTCTGAACATATACAACAAAACTCATTTTTATGGGTTAAATCAGGTAGAAATATACTTATGCAATCATTGAGTAAAGATAATTTTTATGTGGAATCAGAAGCAGAATTGCAATTCCTATACAGGCAGTTCTTTTGATATGAATATATAGAATATATGTGTGTGTGTGTGTGTGTGTGTGTATACCTACTTAACCATATTTTGGGGACAAATTTGTACCCAAAAGTGAGCTAGACCTGACAAAATATCCAAAAACCTCCCTTTGGGGATGTCCTCATTTGGAAAACTGGTATAAAAATAAAGTAAACAAAGTTTTTTTTAAATTGTAAAAATGCAGAAAGTCTCCTGTAAGGGGTAGGTTTAGGTGTAGGGCAATAGAATATACGGTCTGTACAGTAGAAAAACCATTACGCCTATGGAATGTCCCCATTTAGATAGCCAAGTAAACGTGTGTGTGTGTGTGTGTGTGTTTGCACATATTGGAGAATGAAGCCGCAGAGGAAGCGTGGCAGATGGTGAAGGGGAGGATAAAGCACAGATTACCGTCAGGACAAAAGTCAAGTCACACTCACTCTCATGGCAGATGTCAGCGTGATTCACACTGTGCTGTCAGCTAGCATGTGTCTCATGTGTGTGTGTGTGTGGACTGTTGTTGTGATTTGTTTTAAAGGAGGACATGGAATGTGTGAAATGTGTATTCAGTGTTAATTACAAAGGGATCTCCAGCATCACAATCAATTTTCTGCTTCAATCGGTCCAACTCCTCAGTGCTGGGTCATGTGGCTGGATGCCAGGATGTGGCTATGCGGTTGCTAAGGTGTTCTGACTGTTTTTAGCATGTTGCTTTTTAGGTTGCCAGTGTTTTCTGGGTGGTTGCTAGGTGACTGCTTACTCAGGGCAAAAGTCAGTGTTTTCTGTTTGAAAGTTTCTGGATTCTGTTTAAAGGGTTTGATTACATTTGTAATAATCAAAAAGGATGTCTAAACAATTGAATTAATAAAAGTTTAACAATTTAATAATTCATTACATTTTTAACCACACACTGTTAAACAAACCCAGCTGTTTTTACAAAATAAAACTGGTATCTGTTATACAGTAAAAAAGTAAACAACTTGCAACTTGTAAATCTTAGTTTAAAATTGTTGTCATTTACAAAAACAAAAAAATCCTTTCACATGGACCATTGACACACCATTGTAGATAGTGTCAATGGTCCATTTGAGAGATAGGTGGCGGTAATGCACTTATAAGTCTGTGATCTACCGTAAAGCAAGAAGAAGAAGAAGACGACGCCTCACGCGCCTGCTGTTGAGAACGTGCTCAGGAGGACGCGCCGCCGCTCAGGACAGTTCGAACAGTTCGGACATTGCAGTGCATCAGAGGTAAAAAACGATATAAATACTGTTCAGTTTCTTGCACAGACAGATCGTTTCGTGTCTTTACGCATCAATGTATCGTCACGAGCCGCAGGGTTTCATTTGGTTTTGTTTGTGTATGTTTTTTGACTCTCAAAGCCGTGATTCCCATTCACTTCCATTATATGACTGACAGACTGCAACGGTTTGAGTTAAAAATCTCCGTTTGTGTTCTACTGAAGAAACAAAGTCACCTACATCTTGGATGCCCTGGGGGTAAGCAGATAAACATCACATTTTCATTTTTGGGTGAACTATCCCTTTAACATATACTTACCACCAAGCCACATGCTTTTCCACAAGCTGAGGTAAATACTAACATATATAGAAGATACACAGTGTCATACACACAGACACAGAACACCATCACGGTAGCACAAATCACACTAAAACAATGCAATAACATTTAACATTCATTTAACAACAGAAGATGATACATTAATCCCTAATGTACATAACTGATAAGAAGTGATATTTCGGAACAGTTATTTCTGAAATTAGCAATTTAATGATGAGAAATTGAATGAATCTTCTAAAATGTTCCTTTAATTTTTTATGGCAATACAGAGTCCATAACAGAGCACTGTTTAAAATCAAACACGGATGGAAAACTGCATGCTATTCCTAAAAAAAAGTTAAACCAAACTTGTATTTGGCAGGTTGTAGTGAAGATCTTTGAGTTTTGTCAAAGACGATGCCAAGCAATACCAAATGTTTAAGCAATCTCCACTGGACCACTTAAGAAGGACTGACCCAATAGTGAGGAATGAGTTAAATGCTTGAGTTTAAAACTCTTAAAATAAGACATTTAAATCACTAACTCTAAATATTAGCAGTAGCAATACTTATCTTAACCAACAGCACAAAAAGGCAATGAGATACAGTGAGAAAAAGACAGAATTCTGTGTTTGTGATTATCTGCATGTGTCCAAACAGATGCATGTGTCCAATGAGATGGTCACATGGTCCTGCTGATAAAAGCAGAGACGTGTTAAGATGAGCGTTAACAGGATTTAAAGGTGCAGTGGAAATCCTGCTTTACCCTTCAGAACACTGAAGCTCATCTTTTTCAGGTTTACATGCTGGACTGTCCAGAAACGCTGCTGCAGTGAACCCTGTCGGGACCGCTGCGAGCTGGCACCTCTGCGGCTCATTCATTCATTCGTTAGCAGTAATTACAACGAATAAACAAGCTCATTCACAAAGACACACAACAACCTGATCAGGATGGCTGGTTAAAGCTAATCCTCCATGAACAACACATCCCATCTGCTGCATGGAGCTGTTATTGGTTTGGCTTCATTGATGGCAGTCCAGAGTAATTCCTTTGTATGCATAGTATTTTTCATTTAAATTGCAAATATTTCGTTAATGTAACAGATTCACCAGGCTTTACACTTTACAATGAGGTTGTTGAATTGACAAAAAACTTGTAATTAATTAAATCATAAATATTCAAAACCAAAATAAGCACTTTTAAAATAAAAACAATCGAAACAAAAGAAAAAGAGGTAACACTTCAGTTTAGGGACCAATTATTAACTATTAACTAGCTGCTTATTAGCATGCATATTACTAGCATATTGGCTAGTAATGATTTTGTGTACTGAATTCAATCTATTATAATAAAAATGTGTATGGATGACAGTATACTTGTTATACATTGAACACTATTTTCACATTTATTCAGAAAAAAAAATCTACATTTTTTCCTTACAGGAGTGTAGTACTCATCTGGACTCAGTAGCTGCATGGACACTGTCCAGCTCTTTGTCATGAAATAAGCTTAATACTATATCTTCAGCAGTTAAAAACATGTGGTGTCAGCCATTTTGATTGATGTGCTATCCACAGGCTTTACCCACAGTAAGAGTTGACGAGAAGAGGCTTAGTCGATCAAATTTTTATTAGTCGCAGGGACCAAAAAAAATGCTATTCATGCTATTCAAGTGTTTGTGTGGAGTGTGGAAGCTGAATAGCAGCGCACTCAATGCATGACAGTTAACTTAGAGGCGCCGGTGTTGTGATTATTTGCATTTAACTTAAATACCCCATCATGTTTGGTCAAACAGATAAGAGTAATGCATCTTTCGAATCTGTAAAAGGTCTACTCACAATAACAACAAAACAATGTGCTTTTGTAAAATGATGAAAGAAACAGGGTGTGCTTTCTGCCGTCTCAGTCTCTGTGAACTTGAGCACCAAAAAAAAGAACCGAAACTCCGTGCTTGCCTCACAGACATGAAAAGTAGACATAGAAAGCAAAATGTCTACTTTTAAATGAACCAATTCAAATGGAAAACAAATATTTTCAGATTATGTAATCTCTATGAAACGTGCACATCCACTGTGGAGATGACGAGTCAGTCTCACTAGTTTATCAATGAATTATTATAATGTTAAGGCAGTCTTCTTGCTGTTTTTTTCCCCCTGATGCATTCATAATCATTATTTCGGTGCACTGTGCTAAGCTTTATGTGTGCGCTTGAGCACTGATAGGCTATAGGCAATTAAAGGCTCATTATTATGAATTATATGGTTTATTAATATAAACATGCAATTAGTCGACTAATCGCTTTACATTAACAAATATTAGTTGATCAGAAAAATCTTTAGTGAAGGGTAGCCCTACCCAGAATTCACAAGTTCACACTTACATATAATTAACTGAAGTATAGTAACGCATATTTGGCGTGCTGTCCGGGGAAGGGCTCCAAGCTCGGGAATGGCCCAAACCCAGAGTACCCCCCCATATAAGTGTAGTTAGAACTCGAAGTGAGGAGATGGGGCGGTGGAAGGATGCTGATAAACTGTCGATGGATAGAGGTAAGTCTGCTGTATTTATACCTCTTGGTGTTGATTAACTTGAGTGCGTTCCTCTTGTGTTAATTAGGCTAAGTATCTGACGTGCTCCTCCCGAACTTTGTTAATAAAACATCATTACATTTCTCAATGCCAAAAGGGCATAAGTGCAGTTACGCATTTTTGGCACCAATTGGTTTAGTATGGTCAGTGTTAAGTCTTTTAGCTCCAAATTGAATTGAATTCACTTGTGTCTTTTTGGCAGTTGAAAGAGCTCATCAAGAGCTTTCATTTGATATATATATATATATAGAGAGAGAGAGAGAGAGAGAGAGAGAGAGAGAGCAATATCACACGAGTAGACGGCTGCTGTTTAAAATCAAACACGGATGGAAAACTGCATGCTATTCCTAAAAAAAAGTTAAACCAAACTTGTATTTGGCAGGTTGTAGTGAAGATCTTTGAGTTTTGTCAAAGACGATGCCAAGCAATACCAAATGTTTAAGCAATCTCCACTGGACCACTTAAGAAGGACTGACCCAATAGTGAGGAATGAGTTAAATGCTTGAGTTTAAAACTCTTAAAATAAGACATTTAAATCACTAACTCTAAATATTAGCAGTAGCAATACTTATCTTAACCAACAGCACAAAAAGGCAATGAGATACAGTGAGAAAAAGACAGAATTCTGTGTTTGTGATTATCTGCATGTGTCCAAACAGATGCATGTGTCCAATGAGATGGTCACATGGTCCTGCTGATAAAAGCAGAGACGTGTTAAGATGAGCGTTAACAGGATTTAAAGGTGCAGTGGAAATCCTGCTTTACCCTTCAGAACACTGAAGCTCATCTTTTTCAGGTTTACATGCTGGACTGTCCAGAAACGCTGCTGCAGTGAACCCTGTCGGGACCGCTGCGAGCTGGCACCTCTGCGGCTCATTCATTCATTCGTTAGCAGTAATTACAACGAATAAACAAGCTCATTCACAAAGACACACAACAACCTGATCAGGATGGCTGGTTAAAGCTAATCCTCCATGAACAACACATCCCATCTGCTGCATGGAGCTGTTATTGGTTTGGCTTCATTGATGGCAGTCCAGAGTAATTCCTTTGTATGCATAGTATTTTTCATTTAAATTGCAAATATTTCGTTAATGTAACAGATTCACCAGGCTTTACACTTTACAATGAGGTTGTTGAATTGACAAAAAACTTGTAATTAATTAAATCATAAATATTCAAAACCAAAATAAGCACTTTTAAAATAAAAACAATCGAAACAAAAGAAAAAGAGGTAACACTTCAGTTTAGGGACCAATTATTAACTATTAACTAGCTGCTTATTAGCATGCATATTACTAGCATATTGGCTAGTAATGATTTTGTGTACTGAATTCAATCTATTATAATAAAAATGTGTATGGATGACAGTATACTTGTTATACATTGAACACTATTTTCACATTTATTCAGAAAAAAAAATCTACATTTTTTCCTTACAGGAGTGTAGTACTCATCTGGACTCAGTAGCTGCATGGACACTGTCCAGCTCTTTGTCATGAAATAAGCTTAATAATATATCTTCAGCAGTTAAAAACATGTGGTGTCAGCCATTTTGATTGATGTGCTATCCACAGGCTTTACCCACAGTAAGAGTTGACGAGAAGAGGCTTAGTCGATCAAATTTTTATTAGTCGCAGGGACCAAAAAAAATGCTATTCATGCTATTCAAGTGTTTGTGTGGAGTGTGGAAGCTGAATAGCAGCGCACTCAATGCATGACAGTTAACTTAGAGGCGCCGGTGTTGTGATTATTTGCATTTAACTTAAATACCCCATCATGTTTGGTCAAACAGATAAGAGTAATGCATCTTTCGAATCTGTAAAAGGTCTACTCACAATAACAACAAAACAATGTGCTTTTGTAAAATGATGAAAGAAACAGGGTGTGCTTTCTGCCGTCTCAGTCTCTGTGAACTTGAGCACCAAAAAAAAGAACCGAAACTCCGTGCTTGCCTCACAGACATGAAAAGTAGACATAGAAAGCAAAATGTCTACTTTTAAATGAACCAATTCAAATGGAAAACAAATATTTTCAGATTATGTAATCTCTATGAAACGTGCACATCCACTGTGGAGATGACGAGTCAGTCTCACTAGTTTATCAATGAATTATTATAATGTTAAGGCAGTCTTCTTGCTGTTTTTTTCCCCCTGATGCATTCATAATCATTATTTCGGTGCACTGTGCTAAGCTTTATGTGTGCGCTTGAGCACTGATAGGCTATAGGCAATTAAAGGCTCATTATTATGAATTATATGGTTTATTAATATAAACATGCAATTAGTCGACTAATCGCTTTACATTAACAAATATTAGTTGATCAGAAAAATCTTTAGTGAAGGGTAGCCCTACCCAGAATTCACAAGTTCACACTTACATATAATTAACTGAAGTATAGTAACGCATATTTGGCGTGCTGTCCGGGGAAGGGCTCCAAGCTCGGGAGTGGCCCAAACCCAGAGTACCCCCCCATATAAGTGTAGTTAGAACTCGAAGGGAGGAGATGGGGCGGTGGAAGGATGCTGATAAACTGTCGATGGATAGAGGTAAGTCTGCTGTATTTATACCTCTTGGTGTTGATTAACTTGAGTGCGTTCCTCTTGTGTTAATTAGGCTAAGTATCTGACGTGCTCCTCCCGAACTTTGTTAATAAAACATCATTACATTTCTCAATGCCAAAAGGGCATAAGTGCAGTTACGCATTTTTGGCACCAATTGGTTTAGTATGGTCAGTGTTAAGTCTTTTAGCTCCAAATTGAATTGAATTCACTTGTGTCTTTTTGGCAGTTGAAAGAGCTCATCAAGAGCTTTCATTTGATATATATATATATATAGAGAGAGAGAGAGAGAGAGAGAGAGAGAGAGCAATATCACACGAGTAGACGGCTGTATATCGGCACGGCTGTGATTCGGCCGTAGGTAATCACAGCGTGCCGATATACAGCCATATCTCACGTCTACGAGTGTGATATTGCGTTTATATAGCAGTTTGACGGCACGAGTGTGTAAATATATAAGAAAAATAACAACAGAGTGTCTTTAAAAACCCTTGTGCAGAACTACTTTCTTCCGCCACAGATTCAAATCTCTGTTTGACAGTTTAACAGCTAAACTCAAGCCTCCATTACTAATTCGAAAACGTCACTTTAGAACTAGTAACGAAGAAATGTTGAGTTGCTTCATTAAAAGCTTATTGTATTACTGTATTAAAAGCTCTCTGTATTATATGTAGAGTATTATGAGAGAGAGATTGACTTAGCGAGTGTGATTACCTGCATCTGATACAGCATTCATTCTTCAGTTCAATCTCATATTCACAATAAAACATTAGTTTGAATGTCCATTGAGGAAAGCAATATCTTTGTCGTACTATCTTTCATCTGTTAAGGGTGATGACAACGCTGCTCAGTGCATTTGTTAACTGCATCTTACAAGCTGATATTGAAAGCAAAAATAACTTTCGTTTCAGTCTCTGTCAATATAAAAGTCTTTACTGCTGACTCGTAAAACAACTGTCCCTTGTCGCCATCTAATGGCAGAACAATGTCACAAAAATCACGCGCACACACACACACACACACACACACACACTGTTTCCCAATACTAAATACTACTATGAATATAATATAGTATTTATTGAATAATTAACAACAACTACAGCCATCATAAAAGTTGCTAGACAATTCAGTCAAAAGTACAAAGTCAGCGCTCTGAAATATTGCATTAAAGTTACATAAAATATAACGTGATGAGATTTCGCCCTCAGCCAAAACTATTTGCTCTGGAACAAATAATAGATTAATGAAACCAAAGACTGCCTGTTAGATTTACCCAAAACGAATTATATTTCATGTTTAACCACTATAGAGCAGA
>NW_015506861.1:89463-137210 GCF_001515645.1 Sinocyclocheilus grahami | reverse complement strand
CCATATATATTTGAAGGAGACCAGGAATAATGATTAACTTGATAAAATCTATCTATATAAATCCTATATTTTATTTAGATAGATTTTTTTTTAAACTTTTTTTGTATTTTTGTACCTTTTTAAAAAACTTTTTCATAACTTTTATGATTTTTAAAATAACTATATAGTTTTATAAAACTATATAAAAGGACAGATAGCTAGATAGTTATGGAACGTGGCCAAAAATGATCAAGAATGTTTCTGAAAATTGTAACTACTTTGAACAAGAGAACTTAAAGCCTATAGGTTGTAATGTGTAAACTCTATATAACGTGTAAGTATTATTTCACGTGTAAAACATGTTGCATTCCATTCGTTCGTTGCATTCTACAAGCATTTGCATATTATCAGCCCTAAATAATATTCAATACTATTTAGGGCGGATAATATGCAAATTGGGACGCAGGGCGCATCTGCGTCTAATTAGCAATGGCATCGTTAAATCAATCAGTGGTATACCTGTGCTTGCTTCTTTTTACGAAGAAGCGCAATTCGTGGTTCAATGTTGGACAGCGCAAGCCTCAGGTCATCCTCCACCTGGAGCCGATTTTGGTACTTTGTTTTCAAAGCCGCCAATATTAAAAACCCGGCCTCGCACAGATATGTTGAGGTGAATGGAAGAAGTAATTTTACAGCGGCGTCAGATAACCGAGTATATTTAGGCATCACGCTCAACCAAAATGACGGCAGAGAGGAAGAGCTGTAGAGGTGTCGCAATCTAGTGTCGCTCTTTAATTTGACTAACTGCTCCCCCATGTCAACTGGAAGGTCTTTTCCTGGGCAACTGAAGGGATCTCTGACCGAAGCAAATTAACTGAAATCCTCAGTGAAATAACGGCCGAATTGTTGTTTTAGTCCCTCAACATGTTGAGCGACTGTGTTAATCAAAGGAGAGGTATTTATCCCGGTCTCTTGCATAAAGTCGGCAAAGTTGGGAAACATGTCAACATTTTTATTAATCAGCCGATCATTCCAAAGATCCAGTTTGCCAATGAATGCACTGACTTTGTCTGAAAGGAGCAAGATGTTGGCATCTCTCCTTTGCATCGATGTGTTCAGCGAATTCAACCTGTCGAAAATGTCTACAAGGTACGACAACTGCGCTAACCACAGGGGGTCATCCAGGTACCGCGCAAGGTCGGACTTCACATTAACAAGAAATGTCTTCACCTCTGAACGCAATTCGTAGAGGCGATGTAAAACCCGACCTCTGGAGAGCCAGGGAACCTCAGTGTGAAAAAGGAGCTGCTCGTGTTCTGCTCCTATTTCCTGACAAAGCAAGGAAAACAAGCGTGCATTTAATGGCCAAGCTTTAATGAAATGGACAATTTGCACTGCCTGCTTTAAAACGGCTTTAAGAGACTCAGGCATTTGTTTTGATGCGAGAGATTCACAATGAATCATACAGTGGGTCCACTTGGCTAAAGGAGCTAAATTCTGGACATGAGTGACAAGACCGCTAATCCTCCCAGTCATTGAATGGCCCCGTCCATGCTAATCCCAACACATTTATCTCATGATATGCCTGCATCCCGTATATATCCATCCAGAACTTCAAACAATGCCTTGCCAGTTGTGTGATCTGGAAGAGACCGACAGAAAAGAATGTCCTCCTCAATATTACCATTTTTGACATATCTGACATAGGTAACTGTGCTAGCCCTGCAACATCAGTTGTCTCATCAAGCGATCTGAGCCATCTGAGCAATCGCATGCCGGCACTGTACCCGCGTGCTCGCTCTCCCCGTTGTACTCTGATCTGCCGCAGAAGTGCAGTGAGCTACACGCTTACTGAGACAAAATGCTCACTCAAGCATGAGTCTCGCTCTTCTCCACTCGTGGACCGCCTCCACTGGAGACAGTCCCGCTCTTCCGTTTTTCCTCTCTCAGCAAGTCTCGGAGAGAGAAACGACGAAGCCTGGGAACTAAGCAACCAGGTCTGAGCAATCTCATGCCGACACAGAGCCTGCGTACTTGCTTTCCCCGCTGCACTTCGATCCGTGTCTCACGCAAAAGGATCAGTGCCCCTCTTTACATCGAGCCGCTCTATCCTCCACAGTAGATCGGAGCAGATGCTGCCGCTGACAGCTTCAAATTTGTGTGTGTGTCACTATGGCTGCACTCACAGACACGGGCTGCTTTACCACGAAAGCAGTCTGCCCCCATTCGTTCGCGGAAGGTGGCCCTGCCTCCCCGCGCTCATGTTTCTCTCCTCCCAGCTACCTCGGAGGAAGCAACGACGAGCTTGCGGGGTGAACGATCAGACTTGAGCAATCCTCTACACACATCATGCGTATCTCAGGGAACAGAGGTTCCATTAGTAACCGAGTACATTTTTGTTTTTTTTTCAAGCAGAGCAGGGGTTTTTTCCAAGCCGAGCGGGGTTTTTCTACTTGTGTATATTCTTCTTGAAACGCAATAAAATGCAAAAAGTACGATTACCCAAATAATGCCTCGTCTCTGTTTTTTCTTGAAAACCATTTGCGCTCCCCTTCCGATCTCTCCGTGCCCCCCTGTTGAGAACCACTGCGTATAGAGACATCAGAGCCAGCAGCAAATTCCAGAAGATCTGGCCGAGGTAAGGCTGCTCTCAGCGGGTTCATGAGCGCTGAAGGGTGTCTCCAAAAGTGTCGAAGCAAATTTTCAAATAGACATTATCTTTATTAACAAACCGCATATTTGAAGTCTAAACAAGTACATTCTCCCCTAAAAAACTCTTAAAACTACATTCCGTCACACAAAAACAGTATTATTTTTTACATTTTAGTGGATTTGGGCGTACACCATGACACTCGCAGTGAGAAATACGGGAAGCGGAGTGATACAAATGGTGAAAAGGCGTTCCTGTAGCGATACCAGTACAATATCTCACAAGTTAATCTAGGTTCATTTCTAACAACAATTTCTTTACATTTTAAGTTGTATAAAATATCATTAATTAACATGAATTAACAACAAAGAAGGGTATATTTATAAATTTGCCTTTTTATTGCCATGTGCCAGGTCATTTTTGTCAGTAATGAAATCATTTAGATTTACAATCTGCACTATAAATCAAGCGTAGTATTGCAGATAAAACCTGGCGCGTATTGTAGTTTATTCAGCAACAAACTGAAAGCTCATTTAAATTATTGCAGAGCTTTCCGGTCTACCGACAACCCCGAATAAACTCAGAGCTGCACTCCATCAAGATGTAAGGAGCACTGAATGTATACTCTGATAACAAAATGCAATATATAGTTCAAGATATTGACTACATGAGCCTGACTAGCTGAAATTAAATTAATACACAGTGGCATGAACTTTACATGAACTATCTTTGAATTAAACGCACAACTTCTAATCTTTGGACATGTCTGAGGTTAGAGGACTTTTTTAGTTTTAAAGAATGGCTTAGTGCAAATAGCGGCAGATGATAATTGCACTTCAGTGTGTTGTAGTACATTATAAAACAGCATGCAATAATAACAACGCATTCTAGACAGGCAAATCTAACCAGAATTTAACTGGCTCATGAAGGGTCTTCCAGTATTTTAGTTCAGAAACCTGAAATTAATGAGACTTGAACTCTTGAAACATCTTTGGCAACAGCAGAGCGTTCTTATCTCATTGTCAGCATGTGTGTGTGTGTGTGTGTGTGTGTGTGTGTTTTGTGAAGTGCATGTGTTCCTCATGCCAAAGAAAGGAGAGCATAAAGGGCCGCCTGAGCTCAACACATGATCTCGGTAAAGGGAAAAATCACGTCTCTCTTTAACGCTCCACAACATCAATAACAGCAGAGCTACACTTCTGATTGTGCCGTTTGTTTCCTCACCATGGCAATAGCAGGGCCGGGTTTAGTCTTGGCTCACTGATGTACAGAAAATTAGCAATATTTACAAAGACCTCCACAGCTAATGTATCCTCAGACGTCAAATATGAGCACATACATACACAGGAAACACTTTGTCATCATTCACTACTTTCAAATGTGTGTGTGTGTTGCAATGAAATGAAGCTCTACTTACGGTTGGAGCTAAAGTCATCCACAAGAATAATTTCCTGTATCAAGTGAGGTGGGCTTCTCATCAGTACACTGAAACAAAAACAACAGGATAAACAACAGGATAAAAAAGATAAATGCACTATAATAAAGCTAATATAATAACGTGTGGTACAGAAAAAAAAATAAGCTCAATGCAGCAACTACTATTGTAGCTACTATTAGTCAGGGCTCACTTAGGGTTTGGGGTTTGTTCAACTCACTAACACTAAGTATTAAACTTCAGTGTGTAATGTGTCCTGCACTGTTACTACACTCATGACTGATACCTCAAACTCTGCATGCATGACATGAAGAAACAGAACAAACTGAGCATTTTTACACACGTGCCTAAAACGTTTAACAGTTTTGTAGCTTTGCAGGATGGTTTCTTCAAGCATCTTGGAGACGTTGCCATGGTTCTTCTGTATTTAGTCTGTCTGAGTTTGTGCTGTTTCTTCATGTCATTTCAGACGGACTGGATGATGGTGAGATCAGACCTCTGTGTGGAGCACTGGCTGTTGTCAGACTCTGTTGTCAAAAATCTCAATGGATTATTACAATTAATGGCAAAATGAATGTTTGGAAATGTAAACTGATATTTCCTACTGACACACTACAGCAAAAGATAGAAATAACTGACTTAAAACCATTTTTTAGCTGGTGAAAATACTAGTGTTCTAATCATTTTGGCCATCACTGTAAAATACAGAAATGACACTGAAATGATGTACTGTAGAGTCAGTTTGAGATACACTGAAATAACAAGGTGACCTAATAATGGTAACATCTATATTAACTGGTTTTATTTAAGTCAAAGATATTATTTAAAGGGCTCATATGATGCTGCTAAAAAGAACATTATTTTGTGTATTTGGTGTAATGAAATGTGTTTATGCGGTTTAAGGTTAAAAAAAAACATTATTTTCCACATACTGTAAATTATTGTTTCTCCTCTATGCCCCGCCTTTCTGAAACGCGTAGATTTTTACAAAGCTCATCGGTCTGAAAAGCGAGGTGTGCTCTGATTGGCCAGCTATCCAGTGCATTGTGATTGGCCGAATACCTCAAGCGTGTGACGGAAATGTTATGCCCCTCACCATACTGTGATGCCTTGTCCCGGCCGGAGCGACGAGAAAAAAACATTAAAACCCATTACAAACGACGCATTTGTTGCATCCAGTGGAGACATAATTATGGATTATAATGACTTATACTGTCTTTTTATGTGTTGCATTGCATCGCGCTGTGTAAACATAAAACCATGTCTGTGCAACTTTACAGATCTTCTTTATGCACCAAGAGCTTGTAACACTCCAAAGAGAAAGGAAAACTTGAAATCGCATCATATGACCCCTTTAACATAACTGAATAGGGACGAAATGATTAGTCGACATTATTGACAACGGCAACAATAAAAACTTGCTGACAAATGTTTTTGCTGTCGATTAGTCGCTCCTGCAATGATGTAGTTTGACTGTAGAGCAAGACTGTATTTAGCCCTCCCGGAAGCAATCCAATAGAAGAAGACCCCTTTAAATAATATCTTTGACTTATGAGAAGAGCAAACAAAGCCGAACCAGTCGAGTACATGAAAGTTTTACAAAAATGCAAAAAAAATGCTGCCATATGAAAAGGCCCCGATACACTCATGGCGAAGTTCTTTTTTCATTCTTTGGTTAGGAGCAAGAAGAAGCTCGACACGGTTTACTGAGATCGGCGCTTACATGAATATGTAAATATCTGCTGCGCGCTTTCCTCTCAATAACTAAATAAACACAACAAACATGACAGTGTGGGAAAACAGCAGTTAAGAAAGCAGCTGATCACAGCGATGTGGATATGTTTGCACCAGCTCTGTAAGTTACATTACTTATTACACGGATACTTGCCGCATAAGTAAATAATTTCCCGGAAGCAATCCAATAGAAGAAGACCCCTTTAAATAATATCTTTGACTTATGAGAAGAGCAAACAAAGCCGAACCAGTCGAGTACATGAAAGTTTTACAAAAATGCAAAAAAAATGCTGCCATATGAAAAGGCCCCGATACACTCATGGCGAAGTTCTTTTTTCATTCTTTGGTTAGGAGCAAGAAGAAGCTCGACACGGTTTACTGAGATCGGCGCTTAGATGAATATGTAAATATCTGCTGCGCGCTTTCCTCTCAATAACTAAATAAACACAACAAACATGACAGTGTGGGAAAACAGCAGTTACGAAAGCAGCTGATCACAGCGATGTGGATATGTTTGCACCAGCTCTGTAAGTTACATTACTTATTACACGGATACTTGCCGCATAAGTAAATAATTAGACCAAAATTATTGATTTGAGTTGGAATATTTTATTAGCTCTTTAAACGCAAAGCTTCTGCAAAGAAAAACAGGTCCTAACAAATGGCTGTGAGCCTAGAAGTTCACACAAGATGGACATTTAAGTCATAATGTACAGTCGTATCAATAATTACATAAAGATGAGGGCGTAAAATGTTATTTGAGACGAAAGCATTTTAAAATCTTACCTGTTTATTAGGGCTGCACAATTAATCGGATTTCTAATCGCGATTACAATTATGAATGCCACAATTACGTAATCGTTCAAAGTGGCAATTAATCGTTCAAAGTCCACTCATGTTATTCTGTGTGCTTAAGATATGTTTTTTTCTTTCTACGTGTTATCGTAAGGGTTTTTCCATTGTTTTCGTTTTAGTATAACATTATAATACCATTCATATTCTTTCTTTTTTTATAATTTAAAGAAGAAACCAATCCGATGTATATTTGACATTTGAGGCTTAATACTACAGAAAAGCACTAAAGGTTTTTCAGTTAGAGTGTTTTCAGCTGGTTTATTTTCATATAAAAATACGGCATGCAGTTGCATTAAACAATGGTATAAACATCATTCAATGTAAGTTGTGATAATCGTAATTAATAATTTCAAGGGATTAATCGACAATTATGATCTTTGTCATAATCGTGCAGCCCTACTGTTTATTATCTTAAATCCATTACAGTATACAAAACGATTGTTCTAGCAACAAGACAAACACTTTTAACAATACTACTGCAAGCCTACTGTTAACATTGAAGTCGTCCCGTTTCATTTTACAGTAAATACAGCCAATAACAGTAAAGATGACAGCAATTGCGTTTGAATGAATGGCGGTGTGATATGAGAGATGTGAAAGAAGCGCTGGCCGTAAGAGCATGTGTTATTCTGCGTTGCTAATGATGAAGGTTGTCATCGCGGATTGTTACACGGCTCTGTGGAATACTTGATTCTGATTGGTCAGTCGTGACATTCCGAGTTATGCTATTCCTCGATAACAACGGGAAAAAGCTGATAACATCATAGATATGTATAGAATGTATTTATACCAGGGGTGTCAAACTCAATTCCTGGAGGGCCGGAGCCATGCTGAGTTTTGTTCCAATCCCACATACCATGTAGTTTTCAAATAAGCCTGAAGGACTTGATTAGTTGGATCAGGTGTGTTTAATTAGCGTTGACTCTAAACTCTGCAGGGCTCCGGCCCTCCAGGAATTAAGTTTGACACCCCTATACATATCTATGGATAACACAGGCTCATCCGGGTAACTGAACTCGGCGCTATACGCTTGCTAGGAACAGTTATTCTTCGTGGAAGCTTTGCGTTTGGTGAGCTAATAAAATATTAAAACCCAATTCAATATTATGTGTAGAATTATTTTATTATGTCATCCTGGTATCGTGGACTCGCTCTCTTGTTTCATACAAACGCAGCTGCTGTAATTTTGCGATGATTGTTTTGTACACTGTAATGGATTATAAGATAACTAACAACCTGGTAAGATTTCAAAACAGTTTCATCTTAAATCAGTATCTTTTATTGCCTAAATTATTTATCTGGTGAAATGTTGTGTAATAAGTGGTATGACTGCACCATATTTCTTAAATGTCTGTCTAGTTTGAACTTGCTGCTTGCTCGCAACTGCTGTTTTCACGGAAGCTTTGCATTCAAATATTTCAACTCAAATCAATATTTCAGGTCTAATTTACAGATCCATTTATATAATCTATAATCTATCTATTTTTATAATCTATATTTACTTATGTGGCAAGTAGCTGTGTAATAAGCGGGATAATGTACATCATTATCCGTTACGTAATATACCTCAGAATGTCACGACTGACCAATCAGATTGAGTATTTCAGGCAGCCGTGTAATAATAATCATTAGATTAATCGATTATCAAAAAGAACGTGTTGCAGCCCTATCGCTCAATCTGCCTATATACATTGTTTTGTGTTAAATCAGGCAGAACCAGCTCTTTAAGGAAGCAGTTGCAGGTTCTTCAGTGGAATCAGACGGAGTTTTCTCTTTATGTGTATAAGTGCTGCTGTCCAGCACAGCTCTGTGTGTTCAATGCAGTGTAGGCTGTCACCTTTTAATAGTGCGCAGCAGGGTGGAGCGCGCCTCATTGTGAAAAGTGATGATGATGCTGGTGGGCGGCAGGTCAGGGTCAAAGGTCATGGAGGCACATCTGTGAATGCAGTAAATACACAGGGCGGATCAGGGCTTTCATTGTCACGGCTGAGCACACAGCAGGACAATATTAAATCTACTGTAGCTCACCGCACAGCCATAAGGAATGTATTTGCACACGGTAAATGTTAAACAGAGTTTAGAGTACTACATTCCTATTGGTAGCTGAATGCTCAATTAAATGAGCCCAAATATGTAATAAATGGCAACGTTACCGATAGTGGCGTGTGTCTCTGATGGCGCGTTCGCTGCCCAGTCGGTCGCTCTCCTGCAGGTTGAACGCATGTTCTCTGTACGGATCCTCACCTGCCTTCAGCTGCTTACTGGATAGAAAAGCCTTTTCATCAAACTGGCCCAAGAGCTGACCCTGCTGCTCCAGCTTTGGTGCATGAGTTACCTGACAGACACACACACACACACACACACACACACACACACACTGGATTATCCACTTGTGATGCTGTTAAATAAATGTCTCACTTGCAGAGTGCTCACTGAGATTAAATATTATACTATAATAAAAAATTATTGTACTACCATATTATTAACCCTGTTAAGACATATAGTCAGTAGAATCTATATTTTTTTAATGGAACGGTTTATTGAACCTTTAGACAAAATGTAAAAGTTTGCATATATGTTTATGTTTTGTTTTTGATACATCAGATACATCATGGCTCATATAATATGATATAGTAAAAATATGGAGGGGAGATAAACTCATTTGTATTCAGGGACACTCTGATACTTGTAATGTAAATCAGTGAGATCTTTATAACCATATAGCAGATACTTACATAAAATTACATAAATATAAGTCGTCACTCTATATCTCCAATAATATGCTTTAGTAATATGATGAGATTTAAATGCTTAGTTTGATGATCCAAACATATAACGCAATGCAATATAATGATGACTGAGAGATGAACAAATAAACGCTCCTCAAAAGATCCTGATGATCAGATTTGAGACTCACATTTGAACATGATTTTATCAAGTAATTAAAGCAAAGCTGCTTCAGTCCAGTAAGAATTCACCTTGAAATATTACTAACATTATCAAAGTTATTCTTACGTTCACTTTATAAAAATCAGTACGTGTGTACAGTGTCTTGAATGAACTGAAAACCTTCAATTGCCATGATCTAAAATTTGCCATTTGGCTTATTTTGATCAAGTAAAATGTTGTTAATACTATACAATAAGGATCCGTTTGTTAACATTAGATAACTACTGTACTATAAATGACTTCTAAAGCATTTATTAAACTTATTTGATGTTAACTTCAACATTGACTAAAACATTATTATAATCTAAAGTTGTATCTGTAAATATTATTTAATGGATAGCTGACATGAACTAACAATGAACAGCTGTATTTTTAACCACCGCTTTCAAAGATTAATAAACATTGCTCATTGTTAGTTAATGTTTATTCATTAAAGTTGTGCGATCGGAAAAATCAACAACATTTAAATAACTTTACATTGTTCTGTATTTTCTCAGCCTGATATAGAAGTGCATATAGAAGTTATGTTCTATGAGAAATGCTTGCTTTTTTACATGCACATTCATCACATAATACTTATGAGACAAAAAATAAATAATAATTCCACACACAGACCTCAACACTGGATGCATGAAACATGACAAGGCTAACAATCAACTGAGATACAAAAAAAAAACAGATTTTGAGCAGAGAAACAAATATTACAGAACAATACGTTACTAAATACGACAACAAAATCAAGAGCAAATGTAAACGAAACTGTCAAACAACGCAACCATTTTCATAATAAATCATGCACTGGTGAATGCTGGGAAGAGGCGCCTTGAGCCACAAAACCATTTTTCAGTGCACTATAAAAAGTATTCTTAGATCAAGTAACTAGTGCTGAACAAAACAACCAAAGACTTGATTATTGTTTAGTGGTTTGTTGTTCTGAAAGGGATAGTTCACCTAAAAATGAAAATTCAGTCATTGATATATATATATATGTTATGATGTTCAGGTAGAGATCACTTTTTGAAAGATGATAGTGAAAATCTATCAAAGGAAAAATTCATGATTGCATCTCTTTTAAGAATGGTTTTTTTTTTTAAGTTCAACAAAAATGGAGCCCAAAGAAGAAGAGACTCAAGCTGTGAGCTGGAGATACAGCGTGAAGTATTCATGTGCTGAGAGAGAGCGACCTTAACTTCCATTTCTGAAGAAAGCGGAAATAGAGGTGAAAATCTCTCTACACTCCATAAACGCTTTCAGAAAGAGCAGCTGACTCTATATGAATGCACTCGGCCGTCCAAAGACCTGCTCCATCCAAACCTCTGTTCAGACACCTGCTGTGACTTTACTTCAGAAGTGCAATCTCCACGAACAGGCACCTGTATGCACAGTTAAGAACGCATCAGTATTTATTGCCATTTGATAAATGGACTTTCTGCAGGAGTTCTAACACTTGTTGTTGCATGATTTGTCTCGCTAGAAGCTAAATTGTTAAGTCTGTAATGGTGCTTCCACTTCAGCATTAATTTAATTTATTTGAAAGATTTAGGACTGCATAAAACTGAAATTGCGATATGGCTTAGTGGCTTCATTTTTCTTTAGTAATAATAATAATTATTATTATTATCAGAATTGCAATATGGCTTAGAGCAATTATCAAATCAAAAAGGCTGCAATTTATTTAAATAATAATAATAATAATTATTATTATTATTACCGGTATTATTATTATTATTATTATGTTGGCCAAATCACATTTACTCGCATTTAAATCGATGGAAGCTTGTTTCCAAGCTTGATAATTGTGACTTTTATCTCGCAATTCTGACTTTTTTCTCAGAATTGTGAAATGTAAAATGTAAAAGTCAGAATTGTGCATTTTTATTGAGTGGCGGAAACAAGCTTTCATATAAATTGCAATCGCCCTACAACAGATACAATAAAGTTTTTCTCCACATACACCGCTGCAAACATACAATCTGACTGTGTCGTGCTCAGTGTCACGTGTGCTTTAGCTTCCTTTACTGAAGCTGGTAACTTGTACTTTTACCACACTAGGGATGTAATGGTATGAAAATTTCTTATCACGATTATAGTGACCAAAATTATCATCAAGGTTATCGGTATTATCACGGTAAAAGTACCGACACATAAATCAGTTCACCAAGTTTCATATTTAAAAATCAACAAACAAAAACTCTATACCACACATGCCTCAGGTGTGAAAGCCATCTCCTTGCTATGAAACTGCAGGTTGCTCTAAATGTGTCCTCAATCTCATGTTCTCATGTTTAATTCCATCGGCAGCTCTGAACAGAGCTAATGAGATGCACATGCCACTGGCTATGACAGCATCTGCTGTGGAAGCAAACAGATGCACAGCCTGATCAGCACAGCGTCAACACACCGTCTATCGCTGTTATTCAGGCTGATGAACAGCAACTAGAGCATTTTTTCTGGAACATTTGGTCTGTTCTTTGTGCATCGAGTCTGGAGGTGTATCCTGCAAATGACATGGTTTTCCTCTCAAGTACCACATAATCACTCAGTAACAGTAGCATTTCAGTTTTAGTTTTTTAGCACAGAAAGTTCACCTAAATTAAAATGAGAAATGTTGCATTGACAACTAGCTGAAATAAAATTTCAGTTTTTTTAGTATAATTTATTTTATTTCAGTTAAAGTTTATTTTTTATGTTGAGAAATTTTGGGGAACAAAAATATGGTTTTAGTTTTACTTACAGAAAGCTTGATTGTAGTGCTGGGCGGTATACCGGTTCATACCGGTGTTTATTTTTGTTATGATATGAATTTTTTAAATACCGCAATACGCTTACCGTATGCCGCTTAAACAACGTTGGGAACGTGACACTGTTTGAAAGGGGTCTCTTTTCACTGTTGCACTGTGGTGAGGGAACAGCTGTATGTGTTACTAAGCGTGAAAGTTCTGAAACTGAAGCTGTAGAACTAATAGAACGTGATGACACAGAAGAACTCATCCACAATATCCACATTGACCTCCACAAATATCCAGCGCCCGCTGCCATCAGCTCCCGCGTCTCACACACACACAAGCGCGACTTTAGCACTAGATTTAGCAACTTTCAGACCCTTTTAGCGGCTTTTTTCCATAGAATATTCATACTGACAAACCTAGCGACTTTTTTGGATAAACCTTAGCTATGGTTCAGTTGGAAGATTTCGCCAGTGCTGTCCCGCGAACGCGAGGTCTGACTTTCCCGGAGAAGTGTCCCCTCTCTCGGCGTCTGTTCTGTGCAGTGAGCGGCAGAGAAGCACCGCAGCCGACTCCTCAATAAATGAGAACAAAACGTTTGCTTGGAAAGCGTTTCCAAGCACCTGCCGCTTACTGATTTTTTGGAATTATAAATATGAGCGTAGTTCGTCTGTTAATATCACATGCACTTTTTTGTCTGTTGTTGTTTTTAGTTTGTTACTCAGACGCAGACAGTGCGCTGCATGAGACAAAAAAGTAATATAGCCAAAACAACCGCATAGCCGCTCTTTAGTGTAGATGCACGTTGATTTTATCAGACGATGCCGCGATTATAAATGAGAGTGAATCCTGGTTAACATGTATTAAAAGGGAGCGTGTTTAGTGTGGTATTTTTGGACAATATTCACTCATCATTACAGTAAAATAGGACATTCTAAGTCAATATACTGCAGTATTTCCTCTCAATCAGTAGAAAATATGGTTAACACCCGGTCATGCATGAAAAAAAAAAATACTGTCATGTACCGTGAAACCGGTATAATTTTGAATAATACCGTGATATACATTTTTGGTCATACCGCCCAGCACTACTTGATTGATTCTGTAGGTCATTTGTACAAAAGAAGTTAATATGCTCACTAATTTGATTTATTGTATAACAACACAACAAGCGATCAAGCCCTCAGTCGAGTCATCCCTGATATGAGACATCTGGTTTGTGCTGCGTGTGTCCAAGCAGCTGGCTGTTTACATGCATCAAATGGACAAGTACAACAAAATCAAACCAGGCCATTAGCAGAACAGCACTAACATAATGTTGCTTGGGAGCAACATGCAAATGATGCAGGGAACAATGTGCAAATATTGCTCACGCCGCTTTGCCAAAAAAGCCACATCAAATAAATCCACTGCGGTACTTTGTGCATCTGTAACTCTTCCTAAACAGATCAAAACAGAGCATGAGAGAGAGATGCTTGCGCTGATATTTCAGTATTTGTTCCCCTCATAAAAGAACATTAGCCGAGACTGATGTGCTGCGAACAGACCTCAGTAAAGACAGGATCTGGCTCAGGGCAAATAAATAAATGCGCTGTGCAACGATGCTCCCGAGACACACCGTCCATAAAAAGCCTGAATTGCTGCTGTGATAAAGCACCCAATGTATCCCTACACACACAGGCTATCCTTTTCTTTCAGGTCTTCTGTCATTAATAGAGTGAAAGGGCTCATGGCAAAGCGGACAATCATTTCATCTTATTTTACAGGCAGAGGCACAAATACAAGGGTAGATCAGATATCAAAGCAGGCTAATGGATAGCGGGATTACTGGAGCTAACGTAGAGAATTACTATAACTTCACAGCGGTCAGCTAATGTCTATTATGAGGACAAGACCAGCACTGCTGAATGCTTATTAGTGATGGACTGATGTGACTGCAAGGCTCTAATAGTTGAGCATTTTAAGGTGATCAGCATTCACTGACGGTAGCGTTAGCGCTTTCTCGAGTCGGTTACAAAATCTACCAATATCCTATAGTAATGCAACAGTACCAGTACATGCCTCAGATGTGAAAATTATGCGAAAAGCCATCACCTTACAGATTTTCTCTGCTATGAAACTGCAGGCTTTACAGTAATCCACTATTCACTGACTATAGTATGGAAGCTTGTTTCTGCCACGGGATAAAAAAAAAATAATGCTACAGTATATCTTGCAATTCTGACTTTATATCTCACAATTCCTACATCTCAGAATTGGAAGAAAAAAAGTCTGAAATGTGAGATAAAAAAAGTTTTGAAACCTTGTTTCATTTGTTATCCTAAGGCAGAAATGGCCTTCCATACTGTAGTCAGTGAACTATATAAATATAAATAAAAAAAGGCTTCCTGCAGTTTTCAGTCAAAATAAAAGTTTGATGGTTTAATATTTGAAAAGGAATCAATTAAAAGAGCCATACATATTAGTGTTTTAATGTAAAATAAAACGATTATTATTATCATCATTACTACTACTACTACTTCTAAAATGATTATATAATTTTTCTTAAATGATCCATTTTTAATTTGACTCTAAAACAGGCATATTTTTTGTTTATTTTTATATTTACTACTACTACTACTAATTATTATTAAAAAAAGTTTTGAAACCTTGTTTCATTTGTTATCCTAAGGCAGAAATGGCCTTCCATACTGTAGTCAGTGAACTATATAAATATAAATAAAAAAAGGCTTCCTGCAGTTTTCAGTCAAAATAAAAGTTTGATGGTTTAATATTTGAAAAGGAATCAATTAAAAGAGCCATACATATTAGTGTTTTAATGTAAAATAAAACGATTATTATTATTATCATTACTACTACTACTACTTCTAAAATTATTATATAATTTTTCTTAAATGATCCATTTTTAATTTGACTCTAAAACATAGTAATATTTTTTGTTTATTTTTATATTTACTACTACTACTACTAATTATTATTATTATTTTGTCAAATATTGAATCATTCAAAACGTTTTTTTTTGTAAATGAAAACATTTTCATAAAATTTCAGCACATATCTGTACATCACAGTTGCTGTTATTAAATTGCATTAGCCAATATAAATATATATAATACATAGAAATATATATATTAGCCATCCCACTCACTAAATGTGATATTATAGAGATCAGTGTAGTGGAAATATGCATGCACTGATTCTGTGATATTTCTGCCTGTGTGGAATCATTTAAAAAAAATCACAAACTTTGCATATTACGCATTCTTTTTGGAAGCCAGCAGACGTCTGCGGAGTAAAGCCGGAGCGTTTGCTCTCTACCTGATGAATGTGGAGTCAAACTGTGAGAAGCAAAACAAACAACAAACAGCTGTAGAGCACAGATGACTCAGATCGCCTGGAAAATATCTGCAAAACCATAATGATTCGACTCAATCAGCCTAGCTTTGTCAATTTCATTTAGTCAGCATGAATCTGAGTTACGCATTTGAAAATGAATAAAGCAGAGCTTTCTCAACAATATCAACACCGTTTATATCTTCAGTCAGATTTGGCAGTGTTTTATATGAATTAATTGTATCCTACTGTATCATATTTGATAGTAAAACTTCTAATTACATGATCACACACAATCTACTCCATGCCTTCTGTCGTCTGATTGATAGTTTAGACTTTTGTCTCTAGTAAAAGCTCTTTTAGTATAATCGTACAAACGTACACCTTCAGCTCGTCAAATCTTTACTGATTTTTATAAAGCAAACATAAGAGTAGCTTTTCATGTTGTTAGTAATATTTCAAGATGCACATTTTTTTACTTTACATCATTTTTTAGAAAAATCATGTTCAAATGTGAGTCTCAAATCTGATCATCAGGCTTTTGAGAAACATTTATTTGTTCATCTCTCAATCATTGCATTGCATTGCACTATATGTTTTGAATCGGACTAAGAAATATTCTATAGAGTGATGACTGATATATCATTTTATGTAAGTGTCTGCAGTACTGTTATAAAGATCTCACTGATTTACAAGCAAATCAGAATTTCATCGTACTTTTTGGTCACATAAATATCTGCATCCGCACCAACTTGCGTATTTTTACTCAGTTTGTACTTCTAAATAAAACTGAACTGTTTTTTTCCGCACGTATTCGGACTATTATTTCATATGTCAGGGTTACGTTTTAACATTTTTTTCCCCAGTAATCTAAATACTGTGAATTGCATGTTCTAAAATTTCTAGTTTTTGGAATGTTGGCATCTAGAATAAAAATACTCTGTTAGACCTAGTTCCAAATTTGAATTAGAATCCCACTGTGAATCCAGAGCATGTCTGATTACATTTCTGTTGGATTACTGATAAGGGACACGGGGTGTTATTGATAGCCTGAACAGTTTAGAGTAGGTTAAATCCTAACAAAGAAAACACATGGATCGCACACACACACACACACACACCTGCAGCTGGATTAAGGAAAAGCCTCTTACATGCACCTGACACACACACACACTGGCTCCATACATCAGACATGATCACAGAAACACAGATAAACGCATGCAGTACAGCAGTGATCATCATGCAGCCCATCATCATCACCATCACTCACGATCAGAGGAAGAGTGCGCTCCTCCAGCCTCCCTTTCTGCCCGTGGTTCTTCAGCTGGGAGCCCGACGACGAGGAGGAAGAGGAAGGTTTGCTGTCCTGCCACAGGTAATAGAAGGTGCCGAGGATCCAGGCCACGGTGAGGATGAGGATGGCGTTGGCCCGAATCCTGCGCATCATGAGCGGCTCTGAGCGCTTGGCGACCCGCTCCGAGTGTGTGATGTGCTGTCGGCTGTGATGGTGATGATGAGGATGAAGCCGTGCGCAGTGAACACACACACACACACTCTCTCTGTGGCGGGTTTCACTCAGGTCCTAGAGCCCGCCTCTCCTCACACATCACTTCACTGTAACTAACCATGAAACTGCGCCAATAATCGAGCGACATCATTAGTGCGACACTACAGTTAGTTGTAGAAAACAAACGAAAGTGTTTTTACCATGTGTACGGTTTATTATTATCATGCCATTCTATTTAAACTCTTAAACACAGCTATCCTTTGTCCTTTCTTTCTTTTTCTTTTTCAACAAATGATTGGCGAAAGGGTGGTTCAGATACAGTAAATGCGATTGATTGAAAGTAAACAAAAGCTGCTTTATTTCCTTCCTCAGCGTGATGTATGTAGTGTAGCAGAATGATGAGGCTTTAGCAGCATCTTGGAAGGAGCAGAGGCTCAGAGTATCTGTGCTTTGTAGCATGTGCTGGTTCTGCTGCTCAAGCTGGTGTTGTTTTGTTAGCTCTTTGACCTTGGCTTTTGAGACACAACAAATCATAATTGTTCTCAGAATCAGAGTTATTATAGTTAACTAAAGCTAAAACTAACTTTGATGTACTAACAAACTAAAACTGAAATAAAAATGGACAAAAACGGCATAGACATAAAAAAGAAATGACGAAAACATTAAAACCTTAAAATTAAAGTGAAAACAAAATAAAAAAATGAAAATCCATAAAAAACTTTTGTTACTTGAACTAAAGTATAACAACATATTACTTAATGAAAATGAGCTTGAATCATTTTGTATAAGTTAATGCACTTAAATAACTAAAACTTAAATAAGAATAAAAAACAAAAACAAATTAATAACCATATTATAGACACACACAAATAATAATTACTAAAACTTAAATTCAATTTAAACTAAAAACAATATATAAAATAAAACCTAATTTAAAATATTAATAAACAGCTTAAACAAACCACACTCCACTTAATAGAAGATGCATGTTTATTAGATTTGTCTTTCACCTCAGATTTAATGTACAATCTACACATTCACATCCATTTCAACCAATACATTTCAGACTTGTTACAAAGGTTCAATGTAAGCGTGCCTTTGTGCCTTTGTTTGAGCAACAGTTCAGCTCATGGTTTACAGTTATCTGAAAGCACAAGCATCTGACAAGTGTTAATTGGACAGATGTATAAGAAAGCCAAAAAATACTGCAGCCTGTTTGGGCGACACGACTGCACACATAGGTGAAACATTCCTAACAGTAAAGACAGCGTGTTAATAATAAATTAAAGCCACTCAAGTATGGCTGTGCAATTAATCGCATGCGATTATCATGCGCATCTCGTCAGTAAAGCCAGTTTCGTGATTAGTAGTAAATCTCCATCACTTGCTTTCAGATGGAGCGGCATTTACTACACAGAGCCGTAGTTCACTGACAGTTAGGCAATATCGAGTTCATTATCGCAGATCAAATCGCCTGCGATAATGAACATGATATTGCATTACTTGTCAGTGAACTACAGCTCTGTGTAGTAAATGCCGCTCCATCTGAAAGCAAGTGATGGAGATTTACTACTAATCACGAAACTGGCTTTACTGACGAGATGCGCATGATAATCGCATGCGATTAATTGCACAGCCCTACACTCAAGTAACCAGAAGAGAAAAAGTGGCATGCTACAGTGATTGTGGAGTCACCTGTCCGCTCTCCAAAACCTCATACAACCCAAACCACTAGAAACATTAGATGACACGCCTTTGTTAAAAAACATACACATCCAGACTTCTAGCCGTAAACAAGTTATCTTTGAAACTAGAGGAAGCATTCGTCCTTCCATCTGACAGCCTATAGCAGAAAAACACTGTGAAATTTACAGTAAAATACAGCTACGCCAGAAGTTGCCAGCCAGTTACTGTAATTTAATTATTTCAGAATGCAGAAAAATACTGTATTTTTAATAATACAGTAATTTACCAGACTGCAATTTAGTGGAAAAAATTACAGTATTACAGGTAAATGTATTTGGTAAACTACTGTATTACTAAAAATACAGTATTTTGTCTATATATAACTTGTAATTAACATTAGGCCAGTATTTGACTGTAAATGATCTGCAGTGTGCGCGCCAGTGCTGGCCTTTCTGTAGAGGGGCCACATTAAGGTTTTTATCTGGAGTCTGATTTCATCTCAGGCTAACAGAATGAAGCAAAACAGCTCAGAGTAACAGTCCTAAACACCTGAAGGTGCACACAAACACAGGCCTTTCCTCACCACTAAAGGCATTGGACAAAGCGTCATGTTGAATGAAAAGCTGCACTGTACGCAAAGAAGAAAAGGTGGGATGTGAGGGAATAAGTGCTTCTCAGGGGTCTGTGTTGTGCATTCAGGCAAAGCTTTCAAAGTAATACACTTTACAAATCTGAATTTAGTCTCACTGTCCATATTTGTTTTTTACTTTGGAAGTTGATTTATTTTCATCAGACAGACGTGTCGGCTTTTCCATTCCACTGGAAAGAGTGAGAGAAATAGAGAAAGAGAGTGGTTTCCTTCGGTGGCGTTTTCACACAGATGCGTCACGTTTGCCGAGCTCTCTGTGCTCGGCATGTTTGGTGTTTCCGGCATCTCCAGACTGCAGGCTTGATTACTCCGCTGGACACATGCTGCGATCTTTACAGCAGAAGTAGTGAACCACCACACCGTTTGGATACCTGGCAAAGGCACTGGATATGAAGAGGACACAGAAATGTAAATATTCATACAGTAAATCCCTCAAACAGTCCCTACATCATAGTTAGCACTAATAGAGTGAAACTGCACACTTGATCAGTGGCTTGTTTTTGGAAGTGTTTTTCAGACTCATTCTTTAATAAAGAGCGACAAGCTTGTAGAGGTGAAGCACAGCACTACAGACAGTGATTTCAGGAACATAAAAAAAAAATTCATGACTCAATTATGTTATTAATTACTACCTCTATGGTAACACTATCTCTTCTCTGATTGGTGGAACCCTAACAGTCTGGGTCTGGAAGTAAAAGCTCCATTCATGTTCTCCATAGGGAAATTTTAACAATAACTTATAAACCTTTAAAAGGTCTCCTATTAAAGGGATAGTTCACCCAAAAATGAAAATTACCTTATGATTTTCTCACCCCCAAGCCATCCTATGTGTTTATGACTTTCTTCTGTCAGATGAATACAATCGGAGTTATATAAAAAAAAATTCTGGCTCTTCCAAGCTTTATAATGGCAGTGAATGGGGGGGAAAAAAAATCGAGATTTTGAAGCCCAATAAAGCGCACAAATCCATCATAAAAAGTGTCCCACACGGCTCCAGAGGGTTAATAAAGGTCTTCAGAAGCAAATCAAATTCAGAAGCAAATCTTTATGTGGAGCACTTTTTATGATGTATGGACGCCGGGATGCCGCCAGACCCCTCCTCAGCGAGCTGCGCCCTTCTTCCCAGAGGTTCACGACGAGCTGACGAAGTCATGGCGCGCCCCCCTACTCAGCTCTTTTACGCTCTTCTGTCTCTCCCGCCCTCACTACGGTCGACGGCGCTGCACAGAAGGGCTACGATAAGCTGCCTCCTCTGGACGAAGCGGTGGCTGCACACCTCTGAGTCTGTGCCAGAACACTCTGCAGCATTCAGAGAGCTGCGCAGCGCCACAAAGACGACTGCACAGGCCATTGGGAGGTTGATGGCTAGCCTGGTAGTGCAAGAACGCCACTTGTGGCTGAATTTGACAGAGATCAAAGAAGCGCATAAAACCATCTTCTCTGACTCCCAGGTGGGGGACCACTGGCCTTTTCGGACCTGCTGTGGAAGGGTTCGCCGAGCATTTCACGGCTGCACAGAAGTCGTCCCAAGCCATGCGACACTTCCTGCCGAAGCATTCCAGTTCTGCAGCTGCTGCCAGTCACCCCAAGCTGGCGCCGACTCAACAGCCAGTTAAGACTACGCCTCCTGTGTCTCAGCCCTCTGCACGGCCTGAGCCCAGGCAGCACTCACGCTCTGCAAAGCGCTACCCTTTCCCGAAGCGCCAGGGACCCCAGGTTTCCTCTTCCAAACAAGGCGATCCCCGGGTCCCTTCACAGCAACCCGCTGCCTGAACCAATTCAACCCCTTGCCACAAGGGCCGAGGCCAGGCAGGCCATCCCCGGTGTGTCAAAGTGGCTTATGGGGACTATAAAACGAGGTTATCAACTCCAATTTGCTCGAGAACCCCCACGTTTCTGTGGTGTGATCCCCACCTTAGTAGGGAACACGAACGCTTGCGTTCTTCGTTCCGAGGTGGCTGTGCTGCTGGCGAAACGGGCCATAGAAATCGTCCCACCAGCTCAGAGCGAGTCAGGCTTTTACAGCCGCTACTTCCTCATCCCCAAAAAGGATGGTGGCCTCAGGCCCATCCTCGATCTCAGGATTTTGAACCACGCCCTAGTAAAGTGCACATTCAGAATGATCACTTTGAAACAGATCCTCTCGCTAATTCGCCCAGGGGACTGGTTCTGCTCTCTGGATCTGAAAGATGCTTACTTTCACATTCAGATAGCCCCCCACCATAGGTGCTTCTTGAGATTCGCCTTCGAGGGAGTGGCATATCAATATACGGTCCTGCCGTCCGGGCTGTCTCTGGCCCCACGCACTTTTACAAAGTGCATAGATGCGGCTCTCTCCCCTCTGAGACAGATGGGAATCCGCATTCTGAATTACCTCGACGACTGGCTTGTCTTAGCCCAGTCAGAGGCCGATAGCCCACAGATCCTCCCTCCTCAACCACTTAGAGTGCTTGGGGCTCAGGGTCAATTATGCCAAAAGCTCGATGATTCCCAGCCAACGAATCTCATTTCTGGGGGCTGTCTTCGACTCAACCCAAATGAGAGCTGTAGCCTCGCTGGAACGTGTCCTGGCTATAGAGCGGCTGACGACCGCCTTCACGATTGGCGCGTCCCTTCCTCTCAGAGTGTTTCAGAGGATGCTGGGCCTTATGGCCTCTGCATCGCCAGTACTGCAGTTAGGCCTCCTTCGCATGCTTGGCGTCACAGACGCCTTGGTATCAAGGTGGAACAAGCCTACATCGCAGCCCTTGCCCCTTGGAAAGACCCTTCGTGGTTCAAACAGGGCGTATCCCTGGGGATGATGCACAAAAGGAAGGTCATCTTCACAGATGCGTCAAACACGGGCTGTGCAAAGCTGCACATCAACTGCCTGGAAATGCAGCATCAGCATCAGGCCTAACAGTCCTTCCTACCACATCTAGAAGGATGCCATGTCTTAGTACGATCGGACAACATGACAGTAGTATCCTACATAAATCGCCAGGGCGGCCTTTCCTCCCCACGCCTCTTCAGGATGGCAAAGTGGGCACATTGCCACTTGCGCTCCCTAAAAGCAGCGCACATACCGGGTGAACTGAACCAGGGAGCACACATGCTGTCTCGGGCAACGTCCCCTCTGGCGAGTGGATGCTTCACCCCCAGACAATTCGGAGAATATGGGAGATCTTCGGGAAGACAGAGGTCGACCTCTTCGCCTCAGAAGACAACTCTCACTGCCCAATCTATTTTTCGAAGGAAAGCGATGCGCTGGCCCACTACTGGCCCAGCCTTCTCCTTTATGCTTTTCCCCCAATCGCCCTGATCCCTCAGGTTATCAGGCAAATCAGGGAACAAATGCACAAGGTTCTTCTAGTGGCCCAGCTCTGGAGAAACCAACTATGGTTCTCAGAGATGTCTCAGCTGCTCACGACAGCTCCATGGCCCATTCCCCTGAGACGGGACCTCCTCTCTCAGGCAAACATGACGAAATGGCACCCCCAACCCAAGTTGTGGGCCCTACACTTATGGCCTCTCAATGAGAGCCTATGAACTTCCCAGAGGGTGTCTTAAATACCATTTCTCAGGCTAGAGCCCCGTCCACAAGGCGCCTCTATGCTCTCAAATGGTTGGTCTTCACCGCTTGGTGCACAAACCGCGGTGAAGATCCATCCACATGTGACATATCTTCGATATTGTCCTTCCTTCAAGAGCTGTTGGATAAGGGTCGAACCCCCTCCAATCTTATGGTCTATGTGACGGCTATAGCAGCTTTTCATGCTCCTATAGACGGGATATTGGTTGGCAGGAACAACCTCATTGTTCTATTTTTTAAAGGTCTAGGAGGTTGAACCCCCCTCGCCCTTCTACGATCCCTACGTGGGATCTGTCTACGGTTCTGAGGGCGCTCAAAAGCCCCCCCTTTGAACCGCTGCAATCCGCTGATATTCAACCCCTGTCGCTAAAGACCGCTCTGCTATTAGCTTTGGCATCGGTTAAGCGAGTTGGAGATTTACAGGCACTCTCTGTGAGCCCCTCCTGCCTTGAATTCGGGCCTAACAGCCCCAAGGGCGTCCTGAAGCCTAGGCATGGTTACGTACCTAAGGTGCTCTCTACCCCATTCAGAGCACAAGTAATCACGCTCTCTGCGCTCCCCCCCTTGCAGGAGGACCAGGAGCTAAATCTGCTCTGTCCTGTCAGGGCATTACAAATCTACATTGACCGCTCCGCCTCCTTTAGGCAGTTGGAGCAGCTCTTTGTATGCTTTGGTGGCCGCACCAAGGGGCTTCCGGTCACAAAGCAAAGACTATCCCGTTGGATAGTTGACGCAATAGCTCTTGCATATTCCTCCTTGGACCTTCAATGCCCCAATCGGGGTCAGAGCACATTCCACGAGAGGCATGGTCTCATCCTGGGCATGGTCCAGTGGTGTGTCCATTGCAGAAATTTGTGCGGCGGCCGGCTGGTCCTTGCCGTCCACCTTAGTCAGGTTCTACAACCTGGACGTCCCTGCATTGCAGGCTCAGGTTCTTTCTGATTAACTGTCTCTCTGAGCTCAAACGCTCCAGAAACCATATCCCTGCCCTTAGGCTGGATTTAATCCTTGCTGGGTTTGACTATGTTTCGAACCCACTGAAGTTCCCACGCCTGGGCTTAGTCTGGGCCATTTCTTTGCCTCCTCTTGACCCCGAAAAGAATCCGGGTCTCTGGCTATGGCCTGCTACATTGTAGTTGATCTACAAGGCCCCCTTCTGGACGCCCTGGACAATTACTTATAAGTCGTTCATCTACCATAGCACGGTGTGATTTAATAGGTTCCCGCAGCGTCTAGCAATGCAGTACAAGTGAAGTATCAAAAGGGAACATACTCGGTTACTAACGTAACCTCGGTTCCCTGAGATACGGGAACGAGTACTGCGTAGCTAACCGTGCTATGACGCTGCACGACTCTGTTGTCGCTTCAGTTGATATGATCCTATGCCGAGCACCTGCTTATATAGCCAGATGTCCCGCCCATTTTGGTGAGCTGCGCCGTCATTGGTTCATTTCTGAAACAATGGCAGTGCAGATGCACTGCTGTGATTGAAAAAAAAAAAAAAGGCTTCAGTAATCGGAGAAAAGGAGTTTCCCGCAGCATCTAGCGACGCACCCTTAGGCTGGATTTAATCCTTGCTGGGTTTGACTATGTTTCGAACCCACTGAAGTTCCCACGTCTGGGCTTAGTCTGGGCCATTTCTTTGCCTCCTCTTGACCCCGAAAAGAATCCGGGTCTCTGGCTATGGCCTGCTACATTGTAGTTGATCTACAAGGCCCCCTTCTGGACGCCCTGGACAATTACTTATAAGTCGTTCATCTACCATAGCACGGTGTGATTTAATAGGTTCCCGCAGCGTCTAGCAATGCAGTACAAGTGAAGTATCAAAAGGGAACATACTCGGTTACTAACGTAACCTCGGTTCCCTGAGATACGGGAACGAGTACTGCGTAGCTAACCGTGCTATGACGCTGCACGACTCTGTTGTCGCTTCAGTTGATATGATCCTATGCCGAGCACCTGCTTATATAGCCAGATGTCCCGCCCATTTTGGTGAGCTGCGCCGTCATTGGTTCATTTCTGAAACAATGGCAGTGCAGATGCACTGCTGTGATTGAAAAAAAAAAAAAGGCTTCAGTAATCGGAGAAAAGGAGTTTCCCGCAGCATCTAGCGACGCAGTACTCGTTCCCGTATCTCAGGGAACCGAGGTTACGTTAGTAATTGAGTAAGTTTTTTTTTCTCTCAATGTAATTTGTCAGATGTCAGATTTACTTTGTCATGTCTGTAGTATTTATGATGTGATAATAATGTCCTATTACTTCTACAATCTTTCGCTACACACTCAAGTATGTACTTTTGCATCACAAAAAAACCCCAGCTTGATTTGTGCATGGTGTACACAGGCCAGTGTGTTACAGAACAGAATATTGCAGTAATATGAGATATTCACATGAAGCACACCTGTTTCCGATCTTCTTCTTGCACACTCTGCAGGTTTTCTCATCTGTGATGACACACTTCACCTGCTGGTGAAAGATGCGTTCCTCCTGCACCTGCACACGAACAAAAAAAACATTATTAAATTACATTAAATTAAACATAGGGGCATTTTGGAGAGTTAGAATTAGTGATGCTTTTAAAGCGCGTATGCTAGCATACAGCTTTGCCCTTAATTAAATTTTTTTTTAGTAGGATTACAGAAGCTCGGCTGTTTTTAAGTATTGCATCTTTTCCAGTAACAAGCTAGATTTTCCAGCAAGTAACTTCGTATTCTGACAAAATGATGCATTCACCAGTACCTTGTTTTAAAACATTGAATACAGCTTCAAAAGTAAGTGAGTCTTTAGCGGGCAGAGTCAAATTGTTCACAAGTAATCGTACCCGCAGGAACTCGGCCTGAAGGAGGCTCTTCAGGACCTGGTCAAAGCGCTTCCTCCCAGCCTTCTCCTCTAGCACACTCTCCAGAAAGACCTGGATCTCTCGGATCTGTGTGTTGGCTGGCAGCAGGTTTATGGCCTTACGAGAGACAAAGAGAAACACAATGAGAGAACATGCCATGGATTCTGTCTGTGGCTTTGTTACAGCATGCAGTATGTCAGTATTTCACTCTCAGACAGGTGAGGAAAGGAAACGGTCATGGTTTGGTGATAATGTCTTCAATTCCAGACTCAAATGGATATTTCCATGTGTTCTCGATGGATGCTCACTTTGGTGGTGTTTAGTTTGCTGTGGTGGAGCTGAAGAACTTTCAGGGCCGCCTGGAGGTTCGCCTGTGGCTCACATAACTCCATCTTAATAGGCCCGAGGAAGTGCACATCCGGAGGAGACAGATACATGCGGAGCAGGGACAGATAAACCTATAGACAGGACGCAGACCTCTGTTAACATTAGACAAGGAGTTTCATCACAAGAGAGATGGTTTTACATTTGCAGTTGACCACATTTACACCGTGTTTGGGATTGACAACTATATTTACTAACCCTCAGACTTAAAGCCGCACGTACTGTATCTGTGTGATAGTGACTACAGTAAATATTAAAGGCAACTTTCATGACTGTAAAGTCTCATCACAACTGACACAATATTACTCAAAAACTTGTGCATGGGCAACCATAATTGATGGGCATATCATTCTTAATAACATTGTTATTAGTGCAATCATTATTACTGCTATCATTAGCTATCAGAATGTTCATTAACTGGACACCCTAAAACACTCATCGCAGTAGTGTTGTTTCCACCATTGTGGAGACGCTGTGCGTTTCTACGCAAAAGCACTTTATATGGCCTTCTGAAAGTGGATGCAATTAGGAATCAGTGGTTAAGATTTATCGATCAGCTTGGTCATCTGCATTTTCAAAATCTGACTCTCGCTCTAGGGCTGCACGTTAAATCGAAATGGAATCGAGATCGCGACTCGACAGAAGCTGCGATTGTCATGCGTATCTTTCAGTGAAGCACGGTTCTGTGATCAGCAGTAAATCTCCATCCAAAGGCCAGAGGGCGCTCTCACGCTGAAACTCCAAAAATGCCTCGCAGAAGAATCGCTGCAGCTGAATAAACAGAAGATTCAACTGCTTTCATTGATTCAACGTGACTAATAAACACACGACTACAGCAATATATGGTTTATCTGAGTTCTTATTATTATAATTTTCATTAAAATAAAGTATATTTATAATGCAATGCCTTTATCACTGCTTAAATACTATGAAATATGTTGCGTGCCTTATTCCGTGTAAGAAGCCACATCATCTCACAGAAGGATTTATTTCAAACACTCGACTGACGTTATGAAGCGATTTTTTTGCAAAACTTGTCAGTGAATTAGGGTTATGTGTAGTAAATTCTGCTCCATCTGAAAGCACGGGATGATGATTTCCTGCTGATTACAGAACCGGCATTACTATCAAAATGCGCATGACAATTGCTTTCGATTAATCGTGCAGCCCTATCTGGCTCTAACTGATATGGTAAAACTGACGACATTATTAACTGTCTTTATAATTGCTTTTGAAGATGAAGCTCGCGATTATGGTAAAGGTCGTTGCATTTCTGACACAACACTTGAGATGTTCGGCCAATCTGCGCACACTTCTCTTTTCGAAGGAGGGGCTTTGTAGAAATCTACGTGTTTTAGAAAGACTGGGTCTATAATAACGTACAGTATGGAAAAATAATGAATTTTTTACATTAAAGCATGCTAACATATTATATTACACCAGTACACAAATGATCTTTGAAAATAGCATCATATGACCCCTATAATGTTTTTGCATTCAGTCTCTCCAGACAGCTTGAATGTTTATCTTATTTCCTAATTTTAAAGATTTACAATTAAATAAAGTTTATATTTAAATAAGTACAGTTTTTTTTATAACTGTTAAACTGTAAAAACATGAATAATTTAAAACATTTAAAATGTACAGTATATAATCCATGTCAATAAATAAATACGGTACTGATTTAGTGAAAGTATGCAAGCTATTATTCTGTATTGTCAGCAAAGCAGAAAAAAGTCCCACAAAATCCTTGTGGGACTGTTGCATTGTACAAGATATAGTACAAGCCAGACTGCAGTGACTATACAACTTCTACTGTACAGTTACAATGTGACAATGAAAACCATTCAAATAAGACTGGTGAAAAGTCACTACGCAGCACTCACGTCTTTATTGCCGTTTGCTGAAGAATCATAATGACCGTGGCAGTACCTGAGGAAGATCAGAACACACAGAAAAGAGTGTAAACACAGGAACATTACAGGAGAAAAGCCTAAATGGTATAAATGATGAAGTTTAAAGTCAGTTTCCCTTTCATGGAACAGTCAACATGAAATGCACTGAAATTGGTAGGTAGCAATTAATTGAAAGTGAGTGTTTCACATCTGAATGGAGTCAGACTTTAATGAGAGTTTGTAGTGGATTGCAGTGGAGGACTTCTGAAGAAGCTTTTTGAGAGAAACATGGAGGTTGACTGTAAAGTTCACCCTCCAGAGCATCTGCACGTATCCCAATGGCCCCAATGACATTTGCTATTATTGCTGCAACTTTAATAGCCTACAGTTACGCTATGCATCACATTACTGTGCTACCTACCAAAGCAGCATAAAACAATGACTTAACTTTTTGGCTATTGGTAAACATAAACAATAGTGCAGCCTGGGTGGAGCAACTTCGACTTTCATCGCAGACAAACATTTATCTTTTTGAATAATGTTACACTGATGAATAAGGGCAGGAATGTGTATTAAAAAAGTAAATAATGTATATTTTGATTTCATGTTGATTTTGTGATGGAGAACAGGGCTAGGGATGAGTAAAGAGCGACACTCACTCTTCAGCCATATGCGTGTCTTTCAGAATGTGAACATAGATGAAGAGAGCCTGCTCATGTTTCCCCATACGACCTAGCAGAAGAGCCCTCTCTTCCAACAGACCTGAGAGAACGAGAGAGAGGAGGGGAGGAAGGAACACAGTATTTGTCATTGTTGTTCTAGATTTTTAGGGCCCAAGCCATTAGGGGCGCAGGGCCTTATTGTTTTTCTAAGGATTTTTTAATTTTTTTTATCCAGGGCATTTTGGGGCCCTTATCATGCTCAAAAACTCTTGAAAATTTGCACAAGTTGAAATCTGTGGCCATCAGGGCCAGGCAGAAGGTCACCGGGGGGGGGTCCTTTTATAAGGCCATTTTTGACAAGCTCTGTAGCACACACCGTTTCCCAGTCACCAAAATTCATACACATATAGATCTCATCAGCCCGAACAACTTTCGTTCTGACAGTCAGTGCTCCGCCCAACAGGAAGTCAGCCATGTTGCATTGTTTGTAAAACACATGCTCTGGATTTTGGTATACTCACCCTAGGGTTTTTATCCAATCACTGCCAAACTCACTCAATATGATCTCAAGACATTGAGGATGCAAAATTGCAGAGATTTTTGATATCTCGAATGGTTTGGCCATAATGAGGTGACAAATTTATGGCAAAAAAAGGGAAACAGGAAGTGTGTTATAACTTGTTCATTGACTGACTTTGGTCAAACTTCAGAGGTGAAATCACCCTGTTATTTTTACCCGATTTGCGTCAAACTTCATCAGAATAATGTCAAAATATGGCCGATGTAAAACTGCGAAGGGATTCTTGATATCTTACATACTCTTGCCATGGCAACGCTTCAAACTTTTAAACTCCAAACACTTTCATACGATTTACACCAAACTTTGTCAACATGATGCCAAAACACTGAGGAACCTAACTTGTGAACGTTTTTTGGATATCTCAAACGGTGTTGCCATGGTGATTTATGAAAATAACAGCAAAAAAGAAAACGTCTTATAGCCTATCTTTAAAGGTCACTGTTCAACAAGTCAAGTCATTCTGATGAAACATGCTTCGTTTCATGAATTTCTGATGCTCAGGGGCCTAACAGCAAATTGTAAACTATCAGACATTTCAGCTGACAAATGAAGGCTGTAATACTACGATTGTCTACTAGATGGAGTCATAGGGTAAGAATTATTTTAAGCCTCATCTTTCTCCTGTCTGTTTCCATCCATTATAATGACAAATAAATGCATAGATTCAGTTGAAATATATTGTACTGTGAATATAGTTTTATATAATTACTTTACAAATGCTAATAGATCATTCAAATCATTAAAAATTCTTATAGATCATTAAAAGTTGTATATATCCTACCCTCTATATGTATGTATTTGTTAAGTAACCCTTTCATTGGTGTGACTCAACAACCAGACTGCCAGATTTAATGCATATTGCCCGCTCTGCACTGTTTTCTTGATGCCACCGGGGGGCTTGGGCCCGTCATTGCTGCTTGCAGCTATATTCTATTGTAATATCTCTGACCTGTGGACTCACCATCAAATGGGAAATCACTGATGAGTCTCTCTGGCTCATAGCTGCTGGAAACTTCCAGAAACGACAGAAGCTTGTTCCTGTACTCCCCCAGCTCTCCTGCCTCCTTTCCTGCAGCTACAGCTGGAACACCTGGACACAGTCAACACAATGCATTTGGCCTTTATTTCATCTAGACAGAAAGTTTTCGTTTTAGACATGTTTATGGATACTTTGTGTCACAAATGTTTTTTGCTATCCATTATTCCGTTTTTTTTCTTTTTGTAAAACCCTTTCTAGCCCACACCCTATAAACTACCACAAATTTTTACACAAATTATGACTCCCTTTCCGTTGTGTTATAATTTCCATCACAAAGAACAATTGTGTCGCTAATAAAGGGTTTATTCAAACTTATAGATCCAGTGAAGAGCAAATTGTCAGAAAATATTATTTTGTTTACTTTCCTTAAAAATTAAATGAATGTTTTGGTGGCTTAATTAAAAGTAGGTAGGTAGAATACGTTTAAATGCCATATTAGAAGCTGAGGCAATTTTCATGGCAAGAGCCGTGTTATACATTTTCTACTAGCTACACAGTAGTCACACAAATACAATAAAATAAAGCCAATCACAACTAGCTTGCATTTTAGGAAAAACTGAAATACTCACATGAATTCATATACTGATGAGAACATAACCATAAAAAAGTGACATGCTGGGGAAAAACACCTGCCAAGTGCTTTAAACAGCACAATCCATCCATCGAACACATCATATGAAATTGTATAATTATGCTTCTGTGAATAATTTATTATATAAGTGTTGTAGCTTTTTGGATATCTTGGGTTCTGCACATTTTTCCACAGTAGCCAATGTTTTCAACTACTGTGTGATGTCACTGTATATAAATTACCCTAATGCTAAAAATTACTATTATTATTTTATAATTTGCACTGATTATGCATTTTTCTAATAACTATACAGTCTGAATCACTTCTATCTGAGAATTAAAAATGACTGTACCAAATATCAAAAACTAAAAAAAAACTACTAATCATCACCAGTCGACAGATTATGCTGCAGTGTTCATGACTTCTGTATAGTTTCAGATACTGCTGCATATAGACTCTGAATTTCACTTTTAATGAGAAATTGTCCCAAGACTGTGTTTTTCTGTTGCATCATTATTGTATTACTTGAGCAGGAATTATATTATTGTTACCAGCAGCACTCCTAGAGCAGCTCGGATAAAGCAGTGCGAGTCTGACCTTCAGGCAGTGAGTTGAGGTACACTTTCATGAGGCCTTGCACCTTCTCCAGGTAGAGCTGGATCAGAACATTGTGGAACTCGGGGCGTGTCTCGTCCCACATGTAAATGATGTGCTCCAGGTACGGGATGGCAAGCTCCTTGAAGCCGTCCTTCAGGAAATTCAACACTTTATCTCTGGGCAGAGTCTCCACCTCCGTCAGGTCCTCAGTGAAGATCTGAAAGTAGAAAACCCCAACTCAAGATCTTCTGAAGAACAGAGTACATATAAATACAACCAGACTATGTTCATCCCACCTTCAGTCCATCCTCTGGACAAATCTTCAGAACCCACGGTGAAAACTCAAATATCATGCCCAGGTTCTCCACACCTGTGCAGAAAGATACCGATGCATGCAAGTGATGAGCTGGATCATTTGTCTTATAAATCAACATATTGTTAAACTAGTCAGAAAGGATGAATGTTACTTATCAATCAGAATCAGTTGGCTGTTTTTGCATTTACTGCATTTTTGGGAAAAATCCGTGAAATAGATTTTAACATTGTAAAATGTTAAATGGAGCTGAGAGGACTACACTCTTATTGGTAGCTGAAAGAATCTAATTAGTGAGAATATTTACTAAACAAAAATGAAAGGGGGAGTAGGGCTACAAGATTTGAGAAAATATCTATTTGCGATTATCTATAATTGTGTGTTTTCTGATAAAAATTGTTAGTTTTTAGTAAAAACAGTTATACATCAATATGGCTATTCTTACTAAAAATAATGACTAAAACAAAATATGACTACTAATACCATTGTAATATTTCGCTGAGAAATATAACAGTGAAGAAGAGCATTTAAGAAAAATAATATAAAATTAAGAATATTTTATTTTTCAGTGCAACTGTAAAATTACAATACTAATATTTATGGCTCTTATTTTTTTCTTTTCGAACATTAAACCATAAAATTTGTATTTTGCAGATTGGCGAATGTTTACAAATGCATGTTATAAGCGACCCAAACTCAGAGCAGATGGACTTTGTGCATTTACTGCGAACCATAACGTTCTGAAATGCTGAAAGCATGGATGGATCATGAGCTGCTCAACTGTAAATGAACACAGTGCCATGCTTCACTCTGAAACATGCAGTGCATATATTTATTGAAGTCGCAGCCTTTGCTATTTGATAATTGCACTAAGCCATATTGCAAAATAATCTACTGAACGTCTGCAGCTGCAGAGGTCATGTGGGACTGTGAACATGTTTAAGATTCTGGCTCACTTCTTGACCTTCAAGCAAAATAGTTATACTAAATAAACACTAAGCTTTAATGTGTACAATCCTAATACACAGTGTGTTGACTATATTAAATTGTATACATGCAGTACTTGAGTGTGGTCATCTCACCCAGCCTCTGAAGATACTGTACAGTCCTCTCATGACCCTTCAGAGGAGAGTTGGCTTTAGTGGACTGATCCAGCAGAACCTGCAGAGCTGGACAATTACACTTCTGTAAGTCTATTGAACTGAATGAGGAAGATTATTATCTGCAGCATCAAGACAAAATGTTTATGTATCCTTAGGTGAGTTCTGATGTCACAGCAGAGAGAAAAACTGGTGATGTAAAATCATATACTGACAATAAATAGTCAACATACACTATTACAGAACATACAGTGCAAAACAGCATCCAATTCACGAAAATAGTCATTCAGTTTGTATGGACTTCCTCAATAAAACAGGTTGTCACACTCAAAATGTGACAAACAAAAAAAGAAAATACATTTTCTACTAGTTGCTAATAAAACAATACAAAACAACTGTGTGAGAATGCATGCATAAAACAGAAATCTGTGTATAGTCATGAAAGTGATGTGTATATAATATAAAAAATGTATAAGTTTGCTTGGCTGCAGTCAGGGTTTATTAGGCAGTATGGACACGGCCTGGTCCTCATCGTCTCTTCTGTAAGGCATGTCATCAACAAAACAGCCCAGGACATGATTAGAGCATCTTTGTAAACAAGAGCTGATCGGAGCCCTCCAAATCATATTCAGATGCTTGAGGACACAACAGAGATTACGCTCCTAATGGAGATTACTCAAGGACACATAAACGCTCATAAGACAATCTAGAAGCATGTTCTCAGTAAGCAGGAGTTGAGAAGACTGAGCGCACCTTTCTGGTGAAGGCCTTTTTTCTCATAGAGGATGATGAGTTCGCTGTATTTGTGGGCTTTCTTCAGCACATACTCGCTCTCCTCTATGTGACAGTGATTGTTCTCCAGACGCAGGAGAGGCGACACCAAAGCTACATTGGTCTGCAGGTAAAAAACAAAACATAAACCATTCTCTACATTCACACCTTTACAGTAAATTGAGATAAACTAGCTGTAACTGTAGAGATCTGTCTACTGTCTGCTTCAGGCATCATAGCCAAGTACTTATACATTCATATCTCATCTCTCTCATACTGACTTGTTAAAGTAATGATTGACTGACTTGTTAAAATTACTACTGAGGACAATTAAGAGCAATAAGCATTTCAAAAACAAAGAAAGAGAATTTGAAAAATGTTAGATAAATTGCATTTTTGTAAGTTTTAAGGAAAATATTTTTGAGTTCATGGTACAATTATCTAAAGAATTAATCACATCTTACAATCTTTTGCTTTGGTTTATCGTAGCAAATTTAAAATAAAGATATTTAGAAGTAAGCTTCTGAAAAGTCACAAAATTCCATCAGAAAAGTACTAGCATAGCAGCAGCCACAAATGATCTTGCAGCATCCAATTTATCACAGATACATTCCATGATTCTGTTTATTTATGACATGTTGGTGTTCTATCTTTCACTTGGAAGTTGCACTGAGTAAATACAGTTTACAGTTAAACTGTGTCCGTCTTTATTTCAGGCTGCAAAGCAACAAAATGTGATTTTTTTTAAAGGGGGGTGATTCTTTTGTATACCTACTGTATGTAACAGTTCAAAAATCTAAGGTTTGCAAGATTTTTTAATCTTTTTGAAATAAAGTCTCTTATGCTCACCAAGGCTGCAATTACTTGCTCAAAAAAAAAAGGTAAGTAAAATAAACAAATACGCAAACAGTAACATTGTGAAATATTAGAACAATTAAAAAAACAGTTTTCTATTGAAATATATTTTAAAATGTAATTTACTGCTGTGATCAAAGCTGAATTTTCAAAAGAACAGCATTTTATTTGAAATGGAAATATTTTGTAAGAGAACGATCTGAAGGCCTTACGTGGAGGTAACATTTAAGCAGAGTGGTGTCAATGATCTGAAGGAGCTTCTTGCGGCTCTTGATGGTGGGGGTCCCCTCCATGAGAGGGGAGGTGGTGAAGGGGTCCGAGTCATTCAGCTGCTTCACTAAATGACTGCGTTTCTATCAAAAACATGTTAGAGAAAACTGTAACAAGACGCAAAAAAGTTGAAAAAACACTTAATATGAAATTGATGAATCGTGAATACCTGTGTCAGGTAGTCTATGAGGGCCAGGTGGGCTTTCTCCAGCTCGGCTCCAGACAGTGTGGGCAGAGGGTTGGGGTAGTGCAGCTGTTTGCGGTAGTCAGAGGGAAGCAGGTCTGGATACAGTCCAATAACATGAGTGGGATCTATAAAAGAGAAGAGAAAAGCAGATTTTTTATCATCCTGAAGTCGATAGGTTTTTGGTTAAATGTCTGAAATGAGGTCTGTTTAACACAAGCTCAAGATATTTTTACTTTTGGAGATTGTATTCAGGCTTCAAAATTCATAAATGTTGTGTTCATTTGTGAAGATCATCATGATGAACAAAACATGTAAGAATCATAAACCTTTGTTGGTCACAGTGTTTATTCTATGCAATAATCCATACGCCAAAACTATTGGGTTTTTGTTGAAGGAACCGGGGTGATGCTAACATACAAAAATATGTCTCTATTATGCACACATCTTTCTTTCCTGGTCCAATGGCACTCTCTAGTGGACTAAATGATGCAACTCAGCCTCAGACAGCAAGTTCAAGCATGTGTTAATAAAGGAAAAAAATTACAACTCAATTTATTTACTTGGTATGTCACTAACTAACTAACTAAATAAATAAATAAAAGCATTTAGGTCTAAATTTAAGATATATGCATTTGAATTGCACATTCCATCCATTTGGATCGCAGTTTTAACATAAAATAATAAACAATTAAAATCAAATATGTGATGCATATTTGCCAATCATACAAGAAAGGAAGATTTCTGCGCTCTATATACTCAACGTTATATAAATCTATTTGATTTTATTTAATTAATCATATTTTCAGCATAAATATGTTCACAGCAAAAACAAATGTATTCAGTTAAATAGTATGAACACGGTTAAATACGGCTAGCTGTGGAACAAGCATTATTCATTTATTTGAAATATATGAGATTGAAAATAATTTATTGATGTAAAATATATAAACCTTTAAAACATACTATGACAGAAATCTTACTTTTTTTATTTAAAACTGTGTAATAAAAATGGATGGAAAATTTATATGTATTTCAAAAACATGAATGTTAAAGGGGTCCTATTATGCTTTTTCACTTTTTCAACTTTAGTTAGTCTGTAATGTTGATGTTTGAGCATTAAAAAGATCTGCAAAGTTACAAAACTCAAAGTCCAATTCAAAAGGAGATATTTTATTTAACAGAAATCACTTTTCAAAAACTACAACGAATGACTTCGTTAGGACTACAACGCATATCTTCCGGGATTTGTGATATCACAAATACCGACGAATGGGACGAGACCTGATTGAGCTGCACTAGAGAAGGCAACGAGTGTTATCACTATGTCAGAGACACGCTAGCTTTCCCAAGGCAGACGAACTTAGAGTGGTTACAATCATCCGGGTTTAAATCACGCTCAAATTGATTTGATTTTGACGCAATATTTACACTGAAGCTCGCAGGTGGCTATGGTAAGGGGGGCATGACATTTCCCGACCAGGCGCCGAGAGCTGCCAACAGGGTTCGTACACATTTTTACCAATAAATTTCCATGACTTTTCCATGACTTTTGAGACAATATTCATGACCTAAATGTTCCATTATTTTACAATAAGAATAAAAATATTTTCAAATCATCATAGCATATGTTAACTAAAATGAATGACTATTAATGCTACTTGTTTGCTTTCTTGTTTTAGTAATAAGTACAAGCTGCAACTGCGCCAGACGTTACTCCACATTTCACATCACTGAATATTATCATTTATTTAACTGTGTGGCCAGGATGGCCATTTTGGTGTCATTTTGTGTGTATTTTTACTGCTTAAATGCAACAAGCTGCGCTTTAGAGCCCTGCATTTCAGCCCGAAAAACAAAAACTTGAATTTAACAAACAAAAACATTTTCCAAACATATGATATGTCTAAATTAACGTAATAAAGAAACGAAAATATATATAACCACTTTTGCCATTAAAAACTAAACTGAACTATTTTAATGGCTACAACAGCAGCTGTGTAATTGGGGAAGAGAGAAAGAGAAAAAAGACACGGGCCAGTAATTCTGATAATCTGTCGGATAAGGGCCGGACTAGGGCATATGTTTGAGGCCCGTGCAGGGTTCTGCTGAGCTTATTTGGTAGCAAACTCAATTTGGTACTGGCAAGGTGGCTTTATATACGCACGAGCGCACTTTGGTTGTGACTGCGCACCGCCTCTGGTACCGAATGGCTTAAAAAGATGTGCAAATAAATAAAAAAATTGTCTGACGATGCAACAATGACCCGATTAGGCAAGTGACAATTCTGTCAACTGTCCCGAAACGCGAGTGAAAGTCTTGTATCGCAGCGTGCAGCGGCTCTTGTAGCGCAGACAAGGTGTGCCGATGTGAAGCCGTTTGAAGACGACGCGTACAGCTGAATCACTCACGCTGTTTTCAAATGACTGATTTGATCAGTCTGTGTGGACTGGACTCAGTCTGATAAGGGCCGGACTAGGGCATATGTTTGAGGCCCGTGCAGGGTTCTGCTGAGCTTATTTGGTAGCAAACTCAATTTGGTACTGGCAAGGTGGCTTTATATACGCACGAGCGCACTTTGGTTGTGACTGCGCACCGCCTCTGGTACCGAATGGCTTAAAAAGATGTGCAAATAAATAAAAAAATTGGTTCATGCCAGACTGGGGAGAGAGGTGTTGTAATAATGTAAAATATGTGAAAAATAATGTATTTTTCGAATGACCTAGTATGAGAGCCTGTTCTAGTACACCCCCAGAAATAAATCAAGACTTTGTAAAAGAGCATAATAGGACCCCTTTAAATTTAGTCCAAAATATTTATTTATGTATTTGTTTGTGTGATGTATCACACACTGGACGAGTCTTTCCGTACTTGTATGCTATTCTATTCTCATTTGTGGTGCAGCATCACTGCTGTATGAACTCACCTGTGCCTAACTTAGCAAACACCTGCATGGAGTCGTCAAAGCGTTTCTGACAGTACAAGTTGAAGGCAAACAGGTTCTGAATGTGATGGATCTGTTGTCTCTTGTCTGCATCTGAATCATCCTTCATTTTCTGAAGAAAGATGAGACAAAAACAAGGTCAACATATGAGAACACTGTGTACTCTGCGTTTAGTATTTAGGGGATGTTAAAAAGTTTCTCACCGCTAGCTGAAGTGCCAGTTCAAACTGTTTGTCCTGTAGCAGCTGTCGTATCTGGCTGGCTATAGAGATGGGCACCAGACGCCAAACAAAATGATTGCTCGCGACGTACACGACATTTGATCTGTGAAATTAAAGAGGGAAAGAAAGAACAGAGTCAGATCTCCTTTCACAGCAATTCAATGAAAACATACCTTAAAGGGGTCCTATTGTGCTTTTTCACTAGTCAGTCTGTAATGTTGCTGTTTGAGCATAAAAGAAAACTTTTGCAAAGTTACAAAGCTCAAAGTCCAATTCAAAAGGAGATATTTTATTTAACAGAAAACACTTTTCAAAAACTACAACGAATGACTCATTTGGACTACAAGGCATATTTTCCGGGATTTGTGATATCACAAAGATCGACGAATGGGACGAGACCTGGTTGAGCTGCACTAGAGAAGGCAGCGAGTGTTATCACTATGTCCGAGACACACTAGTTTTCACAAGGCAGATGAACTTATAGTGGTTACAATCATCCAGCCGAGTGCTGCCAATCACAACACACACTAGCTGGGCCAGTGTGTGTTGTGATTGGTTAGCTGGGCCAGTGTGTGCTGTGATTGGTTTGTTGGGCCAGTGTGTGTTGTGATTAGTTAGCTGTGCCAGTGTGTGCTGTGATTGGTTTGTTGGGCCAGTGTGTGTTGTGATTAGTTAGCTGTGCCAATGTGTGCTGTGATTGGTTTGCTGGGCCAGTGTGTGTTGTGATTGGTTAGCTGGGCCAGTGTGAGTATGTCTCTACCTGCAGTACAGAGACATTCATAAACTGCACATGCAAGTGTTGAATTTAAAGAGATAGTTCACCCCCCATAGTTCATCATTTATTTCACCTTCATGTCGTTTCAAACAAAAGAAGATATTTTGTTTTTTTCGTCCATACAATGAAAGTTAGTGAGCTCAAATCTAGTTTGATATTCAAAATATCTTCTTTTGTGAACCTGCAGAAGAAATGATACAGGTTTGGAATGACACAGTGATGAGCAAACAAGCTCATCCCTTTAAAGGGTTAGTTCACCCAAAAATAAAAATTAGCCCATAAATTACTCACCCTCAATGCATCCTAGGTGTATATGACTTTCTTCTTTCAGACGAATCCAGTCGGAGTTATATTAAAAATTGTCTTTGATCTTTCAAGCTGTTTCATGGCACTCAGCGGGTGTTGCATGCATCAGTCCAAAAGAAGTGAAATAAAAAGCGCCCATCCATAAACAAAAAGTGTCTCACACGGCTCTGGGGGGTGAACGCGAATCGATGAGTTTTTGTAAGAAAAATATCCATATTCAAAATGTAATAATCACTTTATTGTAGCTTGCGCCAACAGTCCTACACGGAAGCAGTTCCGGGAGCATGACGTATGAGTTCAGCATTGCGCGTGCGCCGGTGAGTCTCGTGAAAACCAACGTCAGACACTTTATTTTTATGGATGGGCACTTTTTATTTCACTTCTTTTGGACTGATGCATGCAACACCCGCTGAGTGGCATTAAACAGCTTGAAAGATCAAAGACCATTTTTAATATAACTCCGACTGGATTCGTCTGAAAGAAGAAAGTCATATACACCTAGGATGCATTGAGGGTGAGTAATTTATGGGCTAATTTTTGGGTGAACTAACCCTTTAAGTAAGACCTTCTTCTCAAATAGGATGCATCTGCAGGTCTGTTTCAATGGATCATAGGTAAATATCTGCTTCATTGAACACAAGTGGGAACTGATTCAGACAGTTTTGCTAATGGAAAAAGAACCTGATTCATTCACAAATAGGACATTACTATATTCTTAACGAATGGTGGAAAATAGAGGAACTAATATATGATAGCTGAAATGCTGGGAAATGTATTGATATAGAGGTCTCACCCAGCGGAGGTGATGAAGCGCGGTCTCTGCAGTTCTACGCTCTGCACCAGCAGTCTGGGTTCAAGCGTGCGGATCTCCACATAGCGTGGCAGCACTGCGATGATGTACGGTGGCTGGTGCTCTAATGAAAGACATGTGAAAACAGACTCAGAAATGACTTGAACAATCAGTAGAATGGATTTGAAAAAAGGAAAATGTGTTAAAAAGTGCTGACAGGTCTGTACTCTCTTTGTTAGCATGGATTTTGTGCATGTTGGGTGTTCTTAGTGTGTGGAAATCTGTGGATTTTTCTGCAGGCACAGATTCTGTGTGGGTTGGTCATAAATCAATATTAAAACAGCTCTTGCATTCATTCACTTCCATGAATAAGTTCAGATTCATTTTAATGAATCAATTTGTTTATATCAAGTTTTCAAAATGTTTTAATAAAAATAGATACAGGTAAATATTGCGGTTTACTACACAGAAGTAACTTTATTTCATGGTAACAGTGTATGTCATGACATTGTTATTTTTTCAGGAAACAAGGTTGTTATGAGACCAAAATATTAGATACCGGTGAAATGTCACAATTCTCGAAACCAATTCTGATACCAAATATTTTCTTTTCCTTTATTAAAAAAGAAATGACGGTCAATTATTGAATCATTGCTATTATTATTATTAACAACAGGTGAAAGAAATTATATTATGTTAGGTGTGTTTTGCCACCAATTTGTTTTTGCTTTCTATATATAGTAAGCTTGTGGATACTTGATTGTATGCGACATTGATGAGATTTTTTTACTTTTTTTGCTCATTATTGCTACATTTTTAACACAAATGTGAATTACAAATTAAAAATAGCCATGTTTATTTTTGAGATGGTAATTGGACACTAGTTTTCCTTGATCATCTGACAAGTCGTTCACATTGTTTTATCAGTGACTGAACTCGTGAACAAACATGTTCGGTAAGTTGCTAATGAGTACATGAGAATCATGTTTGTTAAGACTGACATCATACATACCCATTGCAACAGGAATGTCCGTCCAGTTAAGGGCACATTTCTGAGTGCAGACGCCTTCTTCGTTTAAAACAACCGTGAGGTCATCCTGACCCACTGCGACCTTCCCATCAGCCAGCGGGGCCACCAATGGTTCCAGCTGTTTCCCTGTGGGAAACAGTTCTTTGACTGTGCCACGTCCGTCCATCTGAAGAGAAAAGTCACACGATTAACCCCCAAAAAATACTAATGTGAGTGAATATCCATATTATGATACATTCAGCTGCAGAATTTGAGAGAGAATCTGGTCTCAGCCTCAGATGGCACTCCCATAGTCTGCTCACAGTCCATCTGATATATACTGTAAATAAAACCAGAATTCAGCAAGCTTCAATTTGGTTTTTATCAGTCTAAGAGGAAGCAAAATGGTTTGTTTCACTTGCTGGCTAACTTCTGACAAAACTGCAATGCAAACTACAATATTCGTAAGCAGAACTACATTTTTTTGACTTACCCGGATCAGATAGTAGTCTCGTTTGAAACCCACACATATGGAGTTCTCACACCAAGCCATGGACTTGGGAATGTCTGGAGCGGCGAAATCCCCCTGCAATAGTGACCAAACATGATTTAGGCTAATCTTATGGTTTACTACCAATATTTCATTTCTGTGTTTCCAAGCCTCAAGACCTGTAATTCATGGAAATCTCTGTCCTTCCAGTAATACAGCTGAATCTTCCTCTTGACGGCAACACACATGCGCAGTTTGGCCTCGCCAGAGCTGGACTGCTGAAGAGGGAGAGAAAGAAAAAGAAAAATCAGATCTGGGGTTCAGAGCATTAATGGACAATTACATTTAGTGAAGTGGCCCAAAAGTTTTTGACCCCACACTCAAGGCCCTGATATACTGTACTTCAAGGGCAATCAGAGAACGAACTGTTGTGATGTAATTTCAAACAAAATCAGACCAAAACGTGATTCAACAAGTTCATTCCGGCAGGTAAACAGCTTCAAACTACCACTGGGGCCCGTTCTTCATACTTGGGTTACTCAGTTAGCTGGATTTTACTGTTGACGATTTGACAAGATCCAGGATTGTTCGGTTCTTCGAAGCTCATCCCGGGGTCGCTGTCATTGCAACAGGTCCGTAAGCTCAAAGCTGCTTTCATGTAAACAGGAATAGATTGCATCTTTTTAAGTGGAGATGATACTTAAAGTCTTTCCAAGTCACTGCTTCTTTTTTTTTTTTTCTTCTTTGGTGACCCCACACTCAAGGCCCTGATATACTGTACTTCAAGGGCAATCAGAGAACGAACTGTTGTGATGTAATTTCAAACAAAATCAGACCAAAACGTGATTCAACAAGTTCATTCCGGCAGGTAAACAGCTTCAAACTACCACTGGGGCCCGTTCTTCATACTTGGGTTACTCAGTTAGCTGGATTTTACTGTTGACGATTTGACAAGATCCAGGATTGTTCGGTTCTTCGAAGCTCATCCCGGGGTCGCTGTCATTGCAACAGGTCCGTAAGCTCAAAGCTGCTTGGGAGCAGGCTTATTTCATGTAAACAGGAATAGATTGCATCTTTTTAAGTGGAGATGATACTTAAAGTCTGTCCAAGTCACTGCTACTTTTTTTTTTTTTCTTCTTTGGAATGAACTTTAAGCAACTGTGGCTGTGATTTTTGGTTGATATATGAAGTTCTCTTCACATTCACACAGGTGTCTTAGCAGAGCAACTTCAGGCATCAACATGTTCTATTAACATTTCACAAACACAACTTTTTGGGCCGCTGCACGCAAACAAACAGGCCAGAGTGATTCTTTAACCTACCTGCAGGTCACAGGCAAACAGTGTGGCCCCTCTGGCTTTGGACACCACAGTTATCTGCTGGAACGTGAGCAGGTCGTGAACGTGGATGTTATTTTCTGAAACAAAAGAGGGCAATGATACTGCTGACACCAAAACTACACAGGTCCTTAAGATACTTTACACTACACCACATCAATTTGATCTATGATATAAGTTCCTCAAATGCAAGCCACAAACAAAGCATCATATGACAATGACTATGTTTAGGCAATATTGCTATTAACCTTATGTAAACCCAATACTCTGATCAAACTGATGCGATTGAGCTCAAAAATACAGTATGTGGCATATGGCGATGTCAGTTACAATAAACAGGTATGTAACACAAATCTATTCCACTCTGACCAAACTGTGTATGTGCTTGCGCTTGAATGAAGTTTTGCTAAATTATTGGTGCACATGTAAATGTAGTCATTGACTAAACAAATCTGGAAAAAATACTTACCCAACAGACTAACCAAAATCTTGTACTGCGACACCACAAAAAGCTGAGAGAGGAAACAGAAAAACAAATGTTAGAAGCAGCAAACAATAGTCTTTCCTTTAGAGACTTTCACCACTGCCATTATTATCCCACCCTCATGATGTGTGCGATGTATAAAAAGGAAATTTTGAAGGACCTTCATGCAGTTTGCCCATAAAATCAGTTTAATGTGACCATAGATGTCAAATTCCAAAAAAGGACCCAAGAACACCATAAACATAGTCAATGAGACTTGTGGGTAATATTTATAAGCTACTATACAGTAGCTTTGTGTGAGAAACAGGCCTAAAGTGAAGTATTATTCATGGACGTCACAATGGAACAACATAATGGTTAAATTTGGGTCGACTAATATCCATCTGTGTATACCTGCTGGATCTTCTTTGAGAAGTTCTTATTGGATTTCTCTAAAGTAACTTCAAACCTGTTTGTACCTGTGTTTAAAAAAAAAAAGATTATCACTTAAACTTGAATAATCAATTCAACAAAAGATTAATGCTAAATACAAGCACAGATGCAAATACAAAACTACGCACCTGCATCTTTCTTGATCCTGTACAGAAGGAGATGGCCTGGTTTGGTCCCCACAAGGAGCCAATCATCTGCAAACACAGTACAATTATCGGCAAAGTTTTACAAATAAGTTCATGGAACTAGTTTTGCAGTATAATTCAGAATTAAGAAGGTCAGTTTTACAGGTCCAAACATTCTCAAGTTGCTTGACCATTTTTTATCTATTAATTTATTTACTGATTACCTCAATGTATTGGTAATGCAAAATGTTTTTTTTATTATTATTTTGTCTAATTGTATTTATTTATTGGCCCACAAAAAACTTTGGTTGGACGTTTACGGAAAACTTAATATCTCAGCTAAGTATGGTCCAAGCTCTTTGGGACAAAAACTGATCTCTAGAGCACATTTCAGGGCACACGTACATGAACATACGGAAATATTTTGCATATTCAAATGTCATGTTCAAGATTGCGCAAAGTTTCACTTTTACTTTACCGGACCACTTGAGATGGATTGACCTAAGACAGTGTTTCTCAACATAGTGGTCCATGACATAAGGCCAGGGGGTCCGTATAAAGTATGAGTTTTTGTATAAATGTTGTATATTTTGACATGACATGTTCCCATGAAAGAAAAATCCAATATAGCTGATGATATGGCCAAATACTGGACAAGTCAGCTAACTTGAATTATACTTGACTGCATTTGGTCCTCACAAAGACACAAATGATACGAGTCAATTTTGTTCTGGGGGTCCTTGAGGATGCTTCTGAATTGGACTGGGGTCCGGTACGCCAAAAGGTTGAGATTTACTGACCTAAGATACCTTAAAATACTCCTTGTGTGATCTAGTAGAAGACATTGATTAACATGGCTCTAATAATCACACACCCTCAATACGTAGATGTACAAGCCAACCTCATAACCACTTGGTTTAACTGTACTTTACTGAACTTTCAGTTCCCTGCTGGAGTCTAGTCTAAACACCTACAGTCATACTACACTTCCAACACCTTGAGAGCTGCTTAACTAATCAAACATCTGTTGTTCAGTCAGATCGTGGAATAGTTGTGCTTTCTCTGGCCATGACTCAAAACCTGCTGATCTGTCAAACTAGACATTGCTTTTGCATGTTTCTGAGTCAGCTGACCAGCTTCTTTTTTAGCCAGGCAGCTCATCAGCTCGTGAAACAAAACCAGAAAATGTCCTTTCTCTGGTTTTGTTTCACGAGCTGATGAGCTGCCTGGCAAAAAAAGAAGCTGGTCAGCTGACTCAGAAACATGCAAAATCAAGAAGTATATCAAGAACAAACTCGATACATATTGACCAATAAAATCTGTCTAGGTAGAAATACTATATATGTATGTATGTGTATGTGTATGTATATATATATATATATACATATGTGTGTGTATGTATATATATGTATATGTGTGTGTATGTATATATATGTATATGTATATGTATATATATATATATATATATATGTATGTGTGTGTTTGTTTGTTTGTTTGTATGTATGTATATGTATATATGTATATGTGTGTGTATATGTATATATGTATGTGTATATATATATGTGTGTATGTATGTATGTATCTATATATATATACACCTTGCTATGTGTACTGTGTTAGGCTAACCGAGACTTGTCATTTGCACTTATATATTGTTGCTCTTTTGTTAGTTTTGACTGCTTTTATTGTGCTCATTTGTAAGTCGCTTTGGATAAGTGTCTGCTAAGTGACTAAATAAATAAAAAATTAAAAAAATAAATACTAGACGCCCATACCATGTATGCGGCTAAAGAAATGTTGTTGACACACAGTTATTATCAACAACAGCGACACTCCATATGAGTGTTAAAGGTGTCTAACGAAGGGAGCTGAAGGGAAGGGAAGCAGAACTCACCCCAGGCCGCCAGACAGTCGATCTGGAGGGGTAATTTCTCCAGGATAGGAACTGGTTCGTATGCGTCATGCATACTGGAGCTCTTATGGTCGACCAAACACACGTAGATAAATCACCCAAAATGATCAAACAGAAACTAAAACACCCTGGCCACTGTATAATCTGCTGGCAGTTGACAGAACAATAGTTAACAAACAGAATATAAGAAAGCCACTGCTACACAACAGTTATATAGATGGTTGACGTCTCTGTTAACCAGCTTGACTCTTGTCAAATGTCCCAGAATTGTCCCACTCCATCCTTCTAGAGTCCCGTGTCCAAAAAGACGCAAGGAAACACTGAAACTCTTGTGTTGTTAATGTGTCATGAGCAGTTGGCTAGTACGTAGCTTTCATATTTCGCCCTTAAATCTCGCCAAACACAGATCCGCGATGCTCAGGTTCCGGATGTATTTCATCCCATTGTCCTGCGCGATGCCGTGGTTTATTTCGGGCTTTACTGTCCGTTAATGTGAACTGATATCTGCCTGGATTCCGCGTTTGACAGCGAGCTGTACGTGCTGCGGGAACTTCCGCGACGAGCACGTGACCGCGAGAGCTCAGGAGAGTTCCATTAAAGGGGTCATATGACGCGATTTCAAGTTTTCCTTTCTCTTTGGAGTGTTACAAGCTCTTGGCGCATAAAGAAGATCTGTAAAGTTGCAAAGACTAAAGTCTCAAATCCAAAGAGATATTCTTTATAAAAGTTAAGAGTTAACCACGCCTACCTAAAACGGCTCGTTCTAACACGCCCCCACATGTCTACATCACTATGTGGGAAGATTTGCATAACGCCGCCCAAATGTTCACGCAAAGAAAGAAGGTGTAACTTTTATTCTCACTGTAGTATTGTTGTTGCCGCCACCGCCATGTCGTGAAGGCGCTGTGTGCTTCGTTGTGAAAGCGAAACTACTTTGTTTGGTCTTCCAAAAGAGGACGATATCCGATTCGTCATGTCTGGATCTGATCCGTGCTGGTCGCTGAGGGAATACACCAACTTTGCGCTGTGGATCACCGTGGACGAAGCGAGTCCGGCCCAGGGTCGTCACGTGTGGTATCACATTATGGTAGGGGCGTAACATTTCCGTCACACGCTTGAGGTATTCGGCCAATCACAATGCACTGGATAGCTGGCCAATCAGAGCACACCTCGCTTTTCAGACCAATGAGCTTTGTAAAAATCGACACGTTTCAGAAAGGCGGGGCATAGAGGAGAAACAATAATGTACAGTATGTGGAAAATAATGTGTTTTTTAACCTTAAACCGCATAAACACGTCATTACACCAAATACACAAAATAATGTTATTTTTAGCAGCATCATATGACCCCTTTAAGAAACAACACAAGTGAAGGCGCCTGCACTCTGCTTCCACAGACGATTGGCATTCCACGCATAAATCCTGCACACAAACATATAAAAGACACATTAAAATGCTCTGAAAGGAAGTGTCATGTAAAGATCTTATGTATTGTAGCAAGTTTGAAAAAGTGTGTTATGCTGTCAGGTGTGATTTAAGTCAAATATGTTCGGTTCATATGTTTTGTGTTCTTTTTGCATGGGGTCTTTAAGGGGTGGGTGTTCTTCTGAAGAACGAGTCTGCGCACTCGTGTGTGGGTGGAGTCTGGGGGAAAAGGTTCTGGAAGTTTCGGAGTTCAGGGTGAGAGTTGAGCTCAAGCGTTGGGTTCGCCTCGGGCGCTCTCGTGAATAAAAAGCAAGCTACAAAAGAAACCCGTCAAGTTGTCGTTTCACTGACTGGATCGCTACA
>NW_015506861.1:87787-89179 GCF_001515645.1 Sinocyclocheilus grahami | reverse complement strand
GAGAGCTGCCGAACTTTCACGGGGACATCCAACAGACACAGCGGCGCGCACGGGACCGCGCTGACTTCGGATGCGAACAGACACAGCGGCGCGCACGGGACCGCGCTGACTCCGGATGCGAACAGACACAGCGGCGCGCAAGGGACCGCGCTGACTTCGGATGCGAACAGACACAGCGGCGCCCACGGGACTGCGCTGTTGACAGAGGTGAATGAACACGGTGGCGCCCGTGCTGCCGCGGTGGTCGTTAAAACCCCCAAATTCTCAGGTAAAGCTGATTGGGAAGCTTTTCACGCACAGTTTGAACTGTTGGCTCATGCTGGGAACTGGTCGGAGGACCGCAAAGCTCTTGAATTGGCTATGTGCCTTACAGATGATGCTCTGAACTGTTTGTTATTGCTTTGCCCTGAAAATAGACATGATTATAAGGCACTTGTCGGGGCACTGAGACGGCGTTTTGGTCAATTTGAACAGCCAGGGCTTCTGCGTTCCGAACTGAGTAATAGACGCAGGCAGCCAGGAGAGCAGCTGAGAGCCCTGGCAAATGACATTGAAAATTTGACTCGGCGAGCGTATGCCCACATGCCACCGTCTGTTCAAGGGGAGCTTGCGAGAGACCAATTCATCCAGGCCCTTATTCCTGTGGAGCTCCGTAGGCAGACACAGCTTGCCCACCCTCAGACCTTGCAGGATGCCTTGGAGATGGCGTTGGAGAGGGAGATTGTGTGGGGAACTTGCGTGCAGGATGAGAGACAACGAGATACTGTGCCGGTCAGGCCTGCTGACCTGGGGGAGGGGCTAAGTGAAAGACCAGCCTGGGTTTCGGAGATTACTGAATTGATTCGTGCTGTAGCACTGCAACCTGACCAACGACCTCGTGCGCGACCAAGGGTTTGTTGGGGTTGTGGGCAGGTTGGACATTTAGTTCGACAGTGTCCTAAGCTAGCCGGAAACCAGGGAAACGGGATGGGGTCCGCATGATCGGGGATGTGCGGACCCCCAACACTCATCCCCACCAGGGTTCATCATCTGCAGAAGTTCCAAGAAATGGATTACGGGAAGACGATCATGGACTGTTGGGGGAGGGAGATTGTGGGACAAATGAGTCTGTGGTTGTGGTGGGGCGAACATGTGTTAGTGATTTTTGTCATGTACCTATTTTGGTGGAAGGGGTGCCGTGTTTAGCATTGGTGGATACGGGATCGACTGTGACAGTGACAGTGATGAGACCAGATGTAGTTCCGGCAAATGCCAAGCTGGAACCCACCACTGTCCGACTACACACAGTGACGGGTGAACTAGCGCCCATGAAGGGTAAAGGAGAGGTGGGGCTGACGGTAGGGGGAAAGACATTACGCCATTCGGTGTGGGTGGCTACAGTACAAGACCCCT